>NC_058514.1:1475000-1617500 GCF_020382885.2 Scatophagus argus | reverse complement strand
GTGTAAAGTTGTAAAGCTCAGTTCTTATTCTTCGGAATTTAACTAATTGCAAAATATTATGACTTTTTTTCCTCAAAATTCTCAGATATTTTTCCACTCCGTCACTAAAACTAAAAACCCAATAAGAAAATAAGACGCCCACCAGTTCCTTTGATGACCAAACAGTCAGTTATTGTTTACAAAATGAAAATGAGCAGAAGCTTAGATTTCATTTCAGTTTTTTTTGTTGATGCTAAGATAATCAGAAGATCCTGAGGACAAACGTTGCTTTAAAGCCCCATTCGGACCGGATTTTTCAGCTGAACGTATCCTGTCATTTCACGGTGGTTAAAATGAAGTCAGTTAAATTACAGAGGAGTGTTTATAATCCTTTCTGAATGGGGCTTTTATCAAGGATTTTTATGTAGAATTTCTTTAATGGTGGTTATTTTGTTGTGTGAGCAGCTCAGACGTCGAGCTCGAAGCTCCAGGATATCTTGGGTTCAAGGAACAAAACACAACTTTAGATACCTTGACAAACTAATTACTGTGGGGGAAAAGTTCCTTGAACGGCTCCTGGAGTTTTCAGCCTGCTGTATTTAATCAGGAATGTGTTGATAATAAGCTGTGTGTGTGTGTGTGGTGTGTGAATGTCGAGTGTGTTTGTACGCCTGCCGTTGTGCAAACTTTCTGTTTGTTCATTTCAGCCCGACTCTCCTGCTTCTCTCTCTCTCCCAGTCAAAGTCAGTGTCACTCTCCCGGTTTGGTTTAGTGCCTTTTCTCTCAGACACTCTGAAATAAAAACAGTAATACCTCTGGAAAGCCGCTGCTGTCCGTGGAGTCTGTTACACACACGCACACACCAGGTCAAAGGTCAGGTGAGATGCAGCACACACACACTCACAGTGTAAACCCTGTGGATTATTTTGAGATTAACTCAGGTTGTGTGTGTTGTTTGGAGATGGCAGATTTTGACAAACAAAACACGCATTTGGCCAGCTTATTAACACGTTAAATTACTTTTCAGATGTAAAGTTCAGAAAGACTGAGGAGCATCACCTGAAAACACGAGACTGCAGAAATCTGCCCTCAGTTCATAAGAACATAAAAACTGACGCGTCACAGTAAACCAGCACAGCAAAGTCTCATTTTTTAAACTTTTTCTTTAATTAAATCATCGTGTGATACTCTTCCACAGGCAGACTGGAGCAC
The DNA here is from genome assembly GCF_020382885.2 of Scatophagus argus. NCBI lineage: Eukaryota > Metazoa > Chordata > Actinopteri > Scatophagidae > Scatophagus > Scatophagus argus. The sequence goes on along the minus strand of NC_058514.1, from coordinate 1,616,309 downwards.
AGAGGTAATATGGACTTTATTTATTCAGTGTAATAAATGAATGCTAATGGAACAGCTTTAAATAATCTGTCATGACGTCACATTGATTTGTTATGTTCATTCAAGTCAGGTGTCAGACTCTAATCCTCACTTTTCTTAGTGTGCTTCGTGGAACAGGACCCAGGACAGTCATTAAGGGGGGTCAGACCCTGCTGGATCACCTTGATGTTTGGCACCCTTAGTGGAGCAGGTATGTGATCTGGAAAAAATTCTCCCAAAACCTTTAAATCAGAGTGTGTGTGTGTGTGTGTGTGTAGTCAGCTGTAAGACATCATGCAGATGATGTATGAAGTACTTATTGTCCTCCTGTCTCCTGTAGAGTCTTTGTGATCAGATGTCCAACACAGATAATACAGAGACTGTGTGTGTGTGTTGTGATGCTCCTGTGACCGATAACAGCCAACAGTTTTCTCTCCAGTGTCTTAGAAATCCGTCTCAGATCACAGTCTTCCACTCTTGTTGTTTTCAGCTGCCGTCAGCCTATCGTGGCCACACCCCCCACGCCAGCCCGGGCAGGATGAGAGCGACGAGGACGGAGGAGAACAGGTTGACCGCGTTGTTGTCCAGGATGGGTTTCCCACTGATCCGCTGGGTGGTGGCGGACTCGTAACCCACCACCTTCCCGATGCTGGAGTCGAAGCCTGCAGACAGACGGAGAGGAAAGCGATCAGGTTTGTGGTGTCTGACGGCAACATATTTTCATATATGAAAAGCTGGAAGCAGAGACTCTGACTGCTTTAAGTCCAGGTGTGATGACTTTCAGAGCTTGTAGATGTGAATAAAACTACGTCCAATTGGCTCAGCTCTCTTTTCCATTCTCACCTGAGTACTGCATGTTGGCCCCCAGGAAGGAGTCCAGCATCGATCCCAGCAGGCCGGCCACACCGCCGTACACTATGATTGGCCACTGGGGGTCCGCCAGGTGCAGGTCGCTCACAAACAGAAGCTGGGTCGCAAAGTAAGCCCCGCCCACTACCAGCCCGCCCAGGAAGCTGGCGACCAATCCGACAGGTGTAACTCCACCGTTCGTTCCTGGAGCGAGACAAAGCAGAAGAAGGAGAATCAGAGTGGATCCTGTGTTTCTTCTCTACATCTTCACAGCGTGAAAGGCAGCTTTTGTTTATGTCCAGGTCAGTCGACAGCATCACAGAAAACCCAATCACTGCTGCACATCAGAAACTTGAACCTGTGACCCTCACAGCATCGTTAGCATCTGTTCTCTCAGTCATGACAGCATCAGCAAACTCAAGTGCAGTGCTGAATCAGTGGAGCGCTCGGTTAAATACGTGGACATTTTAGCACAGCTGAAGGACGGAAATGAAGACGACTTGTTTAGTAATGAAGTGATTAGCCAGTTAATTAGTACCGACAGGAAGGACAATGATCTGCTTGTGACAAAATGACCACAAATATCAAATGTTTCCCAAGTGTGAACCTTTACAGCTGATTTCTGTTTTAGACCACATAAAATGGAAAACGTTGGGCTTCCGGGCTGAGAGTCAGTAAACACTCAGGGCTTTCAGCTAAACTGTGGTGGGAATTTGTCAGGATTTTCCAGCACTCACACACGGATTCAGCGCTGCACTTCTCTCTCGCTGTCAGACTGACAGATCAGAATCGTTTTTACTCCATGCTTTCTTCTTCATGGGCAAAACCTGCTGCCTACATCGCCACTGTCGCCAAGTGCTTGCTCAAGGGGGAATGTTGGGCTCTCTCTATTTACAATTTAATTAAAGGGTTTGGTCTAGACCTGCTCAAATTGGAAAGTGTCATGAGATAACTTTTGTCGTGAATTGGCGCTATATAAATAAACTGAATTGAATTGAATTGAATTGAATTAAATTACATTACCCACAATGCAACTTGACTGCCGACAGTTCAGTTGGCATTTTCCACTGGACTAACTTTGCTTCCTTCAGATGTGTCAATGTGAAGCAGGCTTCTTACCTGCTGGCACTTCCTTCCAGGTGGTGATGAGTCGAGGCTGCGATTGGCTGAGGACAGGCCCCACCTCTGACGCCCAGGTGTCCCCAGTGCTGCATGCCAGTGCTCCCAGCAGAGACAGGCACATCCAGGAGGCAGAGTACTGTTTCCCAAAGTCAATGGGGATCTCACCTGGACCCACCTGAAACACAGCCGCCATTTATAACCATCAGCTACAGGAAACGAACACGACTGTCGGTTTCATCTGCATGGAGAAGAAACTACTTTGATTATTGCCTGGAATTTTATTGTGATTTTGTGAAAAGCTTCCAATAAAGTTTGTGCATTTACCTCAATCATGTACAGCAATGCCAGCTCAGTGGGGACTCCCCCGTTACAGAAGACCTGAACCCAGTTCCTCTGGCCCCCTAACACAGAATTAAAACGCTGAAGTTTACATTCAAAACTATTTAAAACAACCACAAAACACAACCCCATGTCTCTCACCTTCTTTGTACTCTGGGTCTATTTTCTTCTTCTGTGCTCCTCCCCAGCGGGTCAGTCTGGAGGAGGTGATGAAGAAGGCCAGCAGAGTGGAGAAGAAGCTGTAGTTGGCCATCGTCAGCACAAATCCGACCAGCAGGGCTGAGAAAACAAATTTCACAAGAGAAGAAGAACAGAATCGTAGATGCTTCTGATGCTTATTCAGTTTCAGCTTCAGTCTTTGACAGCATGTGGGACAAACTGCTGGTCCCTGTGACTTGTGTCTTTCCATGATGTTGGCTGTGTGCAGTCGTTCTCAACCATCTTTAACTTGAACTGTTAAAAGCTGAGCGGTTGATCCTCTGTGAGCCTGCTGGATTTGGATCTGATTACGTTAACTTGTAACATCAAAATATCTGCAGAACACAGTGCCAGCCTTCCTCGTGTTAATACATCTAATGTTCTCACACTTTGTTTCACGACTGCTCAGAGAAGCAGCAGCCATGTGACGCCATCGACTCCTTTAAATCATTTTAAAGAATTTCCCCTCTGGAATAAATAAAGGGATTCTGATTCTGATTCTGATTCATTTCTACAGATATCCAATTGATTCGCTTTGGTGGTTTGGGCCACAAAGAAATTTTCTGTCCTGGTTGACTTCTCTCAGGGGTGGACATCCCCAAAAAATGAAAAAAACAAAGATTTGAGTCACATTTCAGACGTCATCAAATAAAAGTTGAAAGGACTTGACAGTGGGACTAAAATCAACTGTTAAAAAGGAAGGCTGATGAATGAAAAAAGCTCAGAGTAAAAATAACTTCAATGTCAAGTTAAAGGACAAATCTCTTGAGTAACTTGATGATCAACCGCATTGGCAGGCCGTTAACAGGCTGCGCAGGCCGAACTGAAGGGGAAAAATCACTGTTCAAATTTGTAAAGGTCAACTGACAAAAGTACTACCATACAAGTGTTATGTAAGTGTTGGTTAATTGACTAAAAGTGATTAAAGTGTGTCCATCGAATAAATGACAAAAATGAGAAATGCATTTAACTGGTTCACGGGCCACACACACTGGTCACACACAATGTGGTCACACACACGGGATGCTAACAAGGGTGACAGCTGGACTGGACAGCCGAGTCTGTACAGAACAATTTTTTGTGAGAAGAGAGAGAAGAGATGCTCCACTGTGTAACACCACTGAGTACACCGAGTGTTTCTGTAGTTTCAACAGAGTGAGACATCTGTCTTCTCTCTATTTCAATCACATCAGGTCAACATCTGGAGTCAAGTGAAGCTCACCTTGGACCTTTTGGATATAACATGTCATCACTTTATCATTTTGTCCTATTAGACATTTCGGTGTGTTACACCCAAATGTCCTGTTAGACATTTGGGTGTAACACACAGCTGAACTTGTGGGCACACACTCACCTCCCAGAGCTCCTGAGCGGTCCAGACTCTGTCTCTTCAGCGCTCTGATCGTCAGCACGAGAGGAACCAAGATGGAGAACAACCATCGCCATGGTGACACAGGCTGCAGTGTCCCTGTAACACACACAGGTGTAGTCAGACTACCAGCATGACTGCTTCACCTGAAAAGGCTCTCGAGGTTTTCCAAGTCTTGTGAATTTGTGATCAGCACAAAACTCCTTCAGTTTTTCAGTTGCATGAAGGACATCTTTGAGTCCTGATTCCTAACACTTGCTATAAGCTTCTCAAACATAAAACAAAACACCAACAGTCAATCTGGTTTGCTATGGTGACACATCTGCTGATTATTGCCTGTATGCTCAACTATGCTGACCTACTTCAAACATTTATTGACCTCATGCCCAACATGCCAATTACACTGATTGAACCATGACTGAAATTCAACCAAACACAAGGCCGAACTGTATAGACAGTGCCTCGTGACGAATTGTAGGAAATAAGTGAGAGTACACATGATGTGTTTGGGTTTATTTCTGAGGGAAAATGACACAAACTGAGCATGAAAGCTGACTTAAGAATTGATGGCAGCATTCAGAGAAGAGCACATGATCGTTGACTCATTTTCTATTTCGGGATAACTTTTTGGAATAATCTTGACAAATTTCTTTTAACTGGACGCACATGCACAGAAAGGCATCTTACACTGAAATCCAAACTTAGAAACCACTGAGAGAAAAAAGTTCTCCGACTCACCATAGTAGGTGCTGATGGTGAGCGAGATGAGCCAGAAGAAGAGGGAAAGTGCCAAAGTGGCACACAGCACAATCATATCAGTCATCATCGTGATGTATTCCTTCATCAGCACGTCCTCAGAGTCCATGCTGAGAGACGGTGCGAGCTGCAGGACAGGAGACACGGTCGGCATCAGTGCATGAGTGTGGACGTAAACATGATTACTACCATGCCGCACACGTCACACAGCTAAGGGTCTTTGTCATCGGTGAAAATAAAGCTAAGCAACACACGAGGAATTAAATTAAATTAATGTAAAATTGATTAATTAATGTAAAATTAATTCCATTAAACTGGATGAAAAATCAATTAGACTAACGACAAAATACTACAGCAGCAACGTTGACGAGGAGATACATACACAAGGTTAGCTAGCGACAGCTAGCAAAGGTGCCGCTGCGTCCCGTTGGCATGCAATGCGTTTAAGTATAGTTAATATTTTTAGAGATAACTTAAAATAATAATAATAATAAGCCAGTCCTTTATAACATCTGCTTTATGTAAGTGAACTCACCAGTCATCTCTGGAACCATCACGGATGACAAATACCGCTAACCTACAGCTAACGTCCAGTTTAAGCTAAATTTAACTTTATTTCCAGTTCAGACGAATGTATCTTTCTCTCTTCAAAAGCAGGCTAAAATAGGTTACTTTCCCCTAACAACTACGTTGACTAAAACAAGAATAATTTAGCAAGTAGCAAGCTAATAAAGCAAAATCCTGCATAGCTAAGGCACCGTGTTTAGCTTCAACACGGAGACGCTGCAGGGGAAATCAGCACCGAGACTTTTAGTTAACGGACCGACTTCCGCAAACAAACTCTGATCAGTTCTTAAAGGGGCAGTAACCTGAATTACGGTCGTGGTTACATGAACAGGTATCCCGTGCCGTGTTTTGGGGAAAATAATCGCTTTTCAAAGCTGCCGGGTGGGAACCGCTGTTGTTTCACGTTCTATACGTTGGTCTTTCATATGAGCCTCGGCCATGACAAAGAGGTCAGTCAGAGGTGAACATCTGCGACCTGTTGCAGCAGCCGCCGGTTCAAACTCAGCATGGTTACAACGTGAATTATTACTAAGTTGTGACTTAGCCTAACGGAAATAAAGCGCTTGCACCACTCATATAGCTTCAGTTACAACATAACGCTGTGTACTTCCACACGCTCCTGAGGTTGGTGTAAATCTTAAAGTGACACCGATGGTGAAACAGCAGTTTGTCTGCCAACACACAGCATCATTTTACATCACAGTACTCCAGCACAGACCTAACTTACTGATATGATTTTAATGCTACGATTTGCGACTGCGCACGGTAACCATGACGACAGAGATCTAGTTTGGATTGTTAATTGGCAGTCACTTGCCAGGGCGCAGACTTTACGCCCAAACCAGCCAGGTTAGCCAGTTAGCTGTTATCGATAAAATGGGCTGTAATGAACACTGCAGGAGGTCTTCAAACTAAATCTTATATATGCTTGAATTTCCCTCGGGATCAATAAAGTATCTATCTATCTATCTATCTATATACATATATATGTTTTATTTTTGTTGTATTTACAAAATTTAATATTCTTTAATGTGCAGCTCCTCCATCATTGCTATGATATGTGATGTGTGTACTGCTTGGTCTAACAGAGGCTGAAGGCCAGGAGGACACGAAATGTCTCTTTCAGACTGACTACTGGGAAAGCCATTGCTGGTCTTTCAGGATTCGGGGGAGTACATATGACAAAACCTCATCATCCTCAATGACGCTCCTGTGTTTCTGCTGGTAGGGATGATCACATGAGACCTGGTGTATTCCTGAATGCTGAGGAAGCAGAGGACAAACAGAGCTCTGTCTCAAACTGTCCATGTGAACACAGGCTCCGCTCTTTCGCAGAAATCCTTCAGCAGAACCATCTCATCAGATCCTCAGTTTTTCACTGTGTGCTCTTGTTGTGTTTTTGGGATGGAAAAACAAAATGTAACAGAATGTTGATCAGTTACACATTTCCCTCCGTTGATCCATTATCTATGACCGCTTATGTATTGCAGGGTTGGGGTCCAAAATGCTGGGAATACACATGGATAACAGAGAATTTTTTTTATACAGACTTTTCAATCATTTTTCACAGTAAAAATATGTATTTTAACTGACATGAATTCAAGATAATAACACCCATTGATGGCCTAGAGGTTGGAGAAGCGGCTTGTGATTGGAAGGTCACTAGTTCGATTCCCCCACCAGAGGGGCAGGAAAAATTTGAGTGTGGTGTAGTGATTTAAGAGAAAAATGCCCCCCCCCATTAGCCGGCTGATGTGCCCTTGAGCAAGGCACTTAAACCCCAATATGCTCCCCGGGCACTTGATGCTGCCCACTGCTCCTGTGTGTTTCACTGCATGTAATTTGCCGGGTGTTGCAACTAAGGATGGGTCAAATGCAGAAGACGAATTCAGTGTGTGTATGTAAAAATATATATACTGTCAATAAAGCTGATTCTTCTTCTTCTTCAAAACATATGATTGTATGTGACTTTATGGGAAAATTAGCTGACTTCTCAGTTGATTTATGACCTCAGCAAACAGTTTTCTGATGAGTTTATGGTCTCAGTCACTAGTCCCAAGTCCTCTTCAATATACCATAAAATTTGTTATGTAAGTTATGCTCCTATTTAGAGATCTGGGAACCATAAACATTAGCGCAACACTTCATTCATTGACAAGTTGCTACCACACTGTGACCTCAGATAAAATCATCCTCCACGGCTCCACTTTCACTTGTCCTAGTATGGTCACTTCTGGCTCCAAAAAACCAACATGGTGATGGCCACAAAGCCAGACTCCAGGTTTCAAAATGGTTTTGACCAAATACCTCCAGCACTAAGGATGCTCTCATCAGCCTCAGCTGTCCCTTGTGCTTAGTGCTTATTATCAGATGTTAGCATGCTAACACTCAAAACTAATGCAGTGAACATGGTGAACATTATTCCCAGCATACTAGCCTTGTCACTATGAGCATGTTAGCATGCTAGCATTTCGCTTAAAGCACTAATGTGCCTAAGTAGAGTACGCCATCTTTTCGTCCCAAGATGGCAGAGAAGTCCTGACTCAAGCTACTTAGTTGCCTGTGATTGGCTTGTATTCCTGGTTGGGTTTTGGTATGAAGACTGGTACTAGTCAGGGTGAGGCTAAAAATGATAAAAATTCAAACCACAAGATTCAGCCCTGCTGTCACTCTCAGACTGAATGAGTTGTCTTTGATTGATTTAATTTTGGTTTCCATAAACACAAACCTAATTTTACATTTTTAATGTGCTAAAGCAGGCCAACATTCATCTGAGAAACACAGACAGACTTGCTTTTAGTGCATTAAGTCAAACTCTGATTATACATGTGTCTTCTATGGAGTCAAATTTAAATGTACTTTACTGATTAATTTTGGTTTTTAATGACAATAAATTCAACATTGTACTGGATTTTGTACCTGTGGTTAAGTTACGTCAGAGCTTGTTACACCTGTGCACCAACTTTTCGTCAATCTTTTTCTCAGTTCACACGCTGAAAGCAGCCACTGACTGAGACGTAAACAAACAACAAACTACTTACATCCAAAGTGAAATTCATTAAGCTGAGGTCACACACTGCAGACCTGACCAGCGTCTTGCTCAAGCAGTCCATGCTGATCAAACAACATTACTGAATAAAAAAATGAGCGGCATTTACTGAAATTACTGAAGTCCATGAAGACAGACAGAAGAGAGACAGAGGGACAGAGTGATGATGTCACCTACCGAGTAGGACGGCCTGGACGAGGACAAGAGCAAAGATGATTTGTGCTAATTCTGAAGGAGTTGACACTTTTTAAGTGGAGCAGAGATCCACCCCTGGACGGAGAGAGAGAGAGAGGGAGAGAGGGGTGAGAGAGGGGTGAGAGAGAGGGAGTTTTGATGCAACCTAAATAATCAACCATCAAATCTCATTCGTTTCTGTACGTTTTTGGGCACGTGGTGGTTCGACCTGATGGTTTTGCTGTATGAAAAGTCTGAACCAAAGTTCAAGGTGATAAATCAGACAGTTTCACCACAGATCAGTGATGACAGTCAGCTGGGGGGAACGTTAGGGGTTCACTTGTGCCACTGCATCACATGGAAAACATGTAGTGCTTAGCTGAAAACAGGAACTGCCAACAGTTTCAATAACTGATTAACACATGAAGATATGTAACAAGGAACAAGATTAAAGGAACCTTTAGACGATGCTTTTAGTTTTACAGGAATTTGACCATAAAATCCGCAATCCACAAAATAAAACTCCTGTAAATAACCTTTCATAATGGCATTGGCATCGGATAATATATGTGGTTTTTCACAGAAACTGCTGGCTCTCACAAATGAAGTCTCATTTGTGAGTGTGCACACCCACCAGAGCCAATCTGATTTCTCTTTCTGCTTATCAGTAGATGAATATTAAGCCACACTTAAGCAGAAATAATCTCAGTGGCTGCTCTGAAAAGTCACTGGACAAACCCAAAAATCCACAAATGTTCAGGGGGCTCGTATCCATACATGAATTTCAAAGTCAAACTTCAGAGTTGTGATCATAGGTGAAACATACAGCAGACCTCTGCTTTACGGTGAAAATGTATTATTGTTGAAATGTTACTTAAATTTGTGGGGAATTTCATGAAACTGTATTTTGGCAGGTTTGTAAATGTGTAAAGGAATCTGCAGATCTCTGAGATCTGAGATTACAGATTATTCTACACATTCACACACACAAACACACACACACTGGGATACAGTTTTTCTACCAACACATTTGCAAATTGCTCTGTCCATACTGCGATACTTCTGTCCAGGTTGCAAAGTTTGCCAAACGCAATCTATTTTTTGGTCCTCTTGCCTTTCCGTAGTGTTTTCATCCATTACAGTCAATATGGCGTCCAGTCGTTAGGCAGTTAGCTGAACACAGGAACATTTTAAAGAATTTTGTCATTTGAAGTACACACTGACGGTATTTACTGGCTTCCCTGTGGATGGATACGTCTTGAAAAAAATGTTAAGTTGTTATTTAAGTCGGTGGACGGTGTGTGTTTGTTTGGAGGGATGAGTCTTTCTTACGCAGACGTTGGCCTGTCGCTTTGCTAACGCGGTTAGCTAACAGCTCCGGGGGCAGCTGGTGAGTTTGCGGGAGCATCTCTGAGCCATGACGGAGGTGGAGGAGCTGCGGCCCGTTCCCCGGGAGCGGGCCATCCTGGAGAGCTTCTTCACGCAGCTCGGTATGTTTTCTTTCGACCGAGCCAAGGACTACGTGGAGAAGGAAAAGGACAACAGCAAGAGCGCCGGCGCCATCTGGGCCGCCCTGCTGGCCGCACTGGCTCACCTGGCCGCCGCGGAGAAGGCGTACCACAACATGACGTTCCTGGGACAGAAAATGGGTAACGTTGATGTATTTCCCGGGACCTGAAACAAACGATAGTCAAGGTCTGAACCCGCTTAGAGGTTTACTCCATACGAGTGAGTTTATATCCGTAGTGAAGTCCGGTTCTTTGGTTGCAAAAGTTTCTTACACATTATGATAAACGACCCTGTGTGAAGGCTACATAAAGACCGACTTGTCATTTTATTGATGGCATTGTTAAATATTAATATTGAAATAAAAGCTATGTAATTTGTTGTCGAGCTTTTTTATTTTATTTTATTTTAAGCCACATAACCAAACTAGGTTGTCTCCATATGAGAATTCGACTCACTGAGACACATTGACAGCTTTGTATTTCCAACACCAGATGGCGCTGTAGCACATGAAGTCTCTGAAAGGATCAACCATTTTCAGCTCATGGTGATCCACAGTAAAAGACAGATTTCCGTTTCTGAGCAGCAGTTTTCCTTTTCTTCTCTCCCTGCAGGAGGCCAGTCCTTCTTCAGCCGCAAAGATTCCATCCGAACCATCTACACCTCCCTGTACAACGAGCTCAGGAAGGTGGTGACGATGGGGCGCCACAGTCAGCCGGGCTCCGCCTCCTACCTGGAGGACCTCCTGTCGCACCTGTCAGAGCAGCTCTGCCACTTCACCCAGGCCCGCATGGAAATGGCCGACCTGTATGAGAAAATGCACTCACTGGGCAGCCAGAAGAACATCAACTCAGAGGAGCTGGTCACAACGCTGGAGGCCGTCCTGCATAAATACAGCACCAAGTGTGTATACAGAGACTTCTTCCATCACTGATATCTGGTTTTCCCTGATTTAAAAAGAAATTCGTGAGATAGAAGATAGAAACCTGTGAAGGAGAGGGTGACATATTGAGGTTGGGGGAGAAAAAGTTTCTGCTTAATCCTGCAAGCACAGGATTCCACCTTTTCCCCAGAGACACGTCAGCAAAAATGTGTCTCACGACTGCAGCAGGAAAGACAAAGTGCACAGTCGAGCTGTGGGCTGAGCTGCAGCAGCGTGACACACCACACATCACCAGGTTCACCGTGCACCGAAGGGTGAAGGTGATGTTCTCATCCGCAGACCTGGACCCCAGAGACTGTGTGTGTGTGTGTGTGTGTGTGCGCGCGCAGCCTGAGCTCACACTTCAATCCAAACCTCACGTTGAATGTATACTCATGTTGAATGACAAAAACACAGCCGCTTTCAGGTCACTACAAATTAGGTCGGCTGCTGTCTTTGCATTTGCTTGCTTGTCTTCCTGTTTAATCACTAGCCTCCTCTTCCTCCCCGAGGTTCCACCACCCCATCCTGGGCCGTGTGGAGGAGGGCTTCCAGACGGAGGTAGACGTGGTGACCCAGTTACTGCGCTGCCAGGCCCAGGTTTCAGAGTGGAGTTTCCTGCCAGCTCTGCTCAGCCTGCACGGCGCCAATTCCAAGCTCACCGCCTGGGGTCAGCTGTTCCAGCGGCAGAAAGAGACGCGCAAGCATCTGTTTGGAGGTCAGTCCCAGAAGGCAGTGCAGCCTCCGCACCTGTACATGTGGCTGCAGCGCTTCCAGGCGATGCTCCTCGCCAAGTTCAGCTTCTACTTCCATGAAGCCCTGAGCCGGCAGACGGCCCCGGCCGACATGAGAGCTCTGACCGCGCGCACCACGCCGGACTACCACGGCAAGATCTGCTCCTTCATCCGCAAGCACGACGTCAGCAACGTGTCTCTGGTGTTCGACAACCGCGGCTCAGAAAGCTTCCAGGGCCACGGCTACCACCACCCACACTCGTACCGGGAGGCACCGAAGGGCGTGGAGCAGTTCCCCGCCGTGGTGTCCCTGCCGTCGGGAGAGCGGCCGCTCACGCACTGGCCGAACGTCATCATGATGATGGGGGACCGCGCTGCTGAGCTCAACACCCTGGATAAGGTGGTGCATTTCTATGACGATAAAGTCCAGAGCACCTACTACCTCACGCGGCCCGAGCCGCACTTCACTCTGGTGGTTATCTTTGATGGCAGGAAGTCGGAGAAGGATCTGCACATCGCCGCCTTCCTGCAGGAGATCTCCGGCTCACTGCGAAACTCCAAACCCTTCAGCACCCTCAAACCTGGATCAAAGGGCTGAGCTGCAAGGTGGCAGCATACAAAGCTGGTGCTCTGACAGGCAAAAGATGGAGATGATGATGAACTTCAAGTTATTTCTTACAGGGAGGCTTAAATTTCACATCTTCTTTTCTGTGGTCCAAACAGCAGTCGTTTATGTTGCCAAAAATGTTACAGACCAAAGAGACTCGGCAATTTGACTCTCTGACTCTCAGGCCATGACAGGAGGACGGCAGTGTGCTGCCACAGCTTTGTTAGTGTAAGATTTAAAATATGGATTTTAATTATTTCCCCTCAATTAATGTTTTAATATGTTGTTTTTATTTTTATTAGCCAGTATTTACTGTGCTCAAGACATTTTGAATAAAGTATTGAGATGATCCTGCTTCATTTGCTTCAGAATAAATGTCTCCATTAATGAAAGATTAAGTGATTATTATTTTTATCATCCATTTATCCACCGATACACAGAACACACATGGAAGTTTACTGAGGGGCCAAACAAAACACCTTGTTTAAAGAAAGTTTTAGACAGTTAATGAGTTGAATGCTAATTTATTCCGATTTATTTATAATATAAATACAACACATTGATACAATCCGTTTGGCTATATGAGCTCGTCTTTCGGAAGCTCGGTTTTCTTCAAACACAGCAACACTAACAGACGAAAACCTTTATTATGAAACACATTCAAAGAAACCTCCCTTTGAGCTAAAATGCACCAACATGTTATGATGCTACATGCCAAGTACACAATCCTATACATCAAAGTGCAATGTCACAATGGGCTAATGCTAGAATTCATAATTCAGTAATCTACTAAAACACTTTATGATTATTTCATTCAGAGTGCTGCTGCTCTTCGTTCAGGACATGCGTGAGTGGATTCACAACTCTCCCAAAAAAGACAAGGATTAAAAAAAAAGGCACTTTCACATACACACACGCACACACACAGATGTGCATCCATAGCCCATCTCAGCACGTCATGTCTCACTTTAATCACCACACTCACATCAGTTACCAGCCTGGTTTGAGGCCACATTCACTGTGCTGTTCAAGTGTTTTTGTTTTTTTGGGCGTTCACACACAGAGCCCCACCCTGTTAGCTTATTGTGAATTTAAGGTTAACTAGTGACTTCAGTGACTTCACAAGCAGGTAAACGATTATCTCTCTCTCTCTCTCTCTCACACACACACACACACACACAGGAAGTGGCATGCTTTTTGCACTTGTTTTCCCCAACTTGCACTCTCGTGTTCTGGCACTCAAGACAGGCATGAATTATCTATCATCTATCACTATTCTAGTGCTGCTGCACTTAACAAGGGAGCAGAACAAGGGCAGACAAGCAGGACACACACACACACACACACACAAACAAGAACAAAATCATACACCCACCCCCATCCGAGAAAAAGTTCTGTCCAAGCTCCCTCCACCACTCAACCGTCACACCCTGTTTGAAGCTCTGGTTTGGTCCCCACCCCCCCCAAACACTCCAAAAACACAAGAAGGCTGTTAAAAAGTTTAGTGAGTCGCCACTGCAGCTCACCGAACATTCAATAGGATGGCTGAACAGTCGTTAAATACTGGAAAACATTCATTAAATAGCTGTTGGTTAAATAACGTGAGTTTGGTGTCACCGACGACCTCAAGAGGCGTTTCGTGGTCTGAGGTGTAAGTGAGCTTAGCAGCGGAACCGAGTGAAAAAATTAAAAAAATAAATTATAATAATAAAGTCACACGGACGTTGTCGAACCATTGTTGCCTTCACTCTGCCGTGTCCTCTTCCTGTTGACACCTCAAGTCTCTCAGATACAGCAGCCGATCGGGAAAGTCTCTGAGAGAAACAGCAGCCCGTTTGGTGGTAGGCTCCTCCGCTAGCGCAGGCCCACCTTCATGACAGTACAGCCAACATTCACGTCACTGAAACTACATTTTACTGGAGCCGGACTACACTCCCCACGTCTCTCTGACCACGAGCTCATACACAAGACGGGATGCTCTGCCTACGCTCGTCCCTGTGTCTCTTTATCAGCAGTTCTTTTAGCTATCCTTTGATAAATGCTTCGTTACATGGAGAAAGTAAACTCCTACACACCAAGAGAGTACACACCAACCTGACAACACAGAAATATCATGGCATATCATATCATAGGTCATGTCATATATTATAGTTTATTACTACATTAAAACCTTTTTCTCTTTCCTACCGTTTCTACCCTCATGTTGATTATAAACATTAAGCAGTACCCTGATCTCCTCTTCTGGCCCATTTTTGGCCTGGGTCGGCCTGATTTTGGCCTTTTACTGGCCTGGTTTGGCTCACATGGTGCAGGATTTGTCCAGCGGTGGAGGCAGAGGCGGGGTGCTGCTCTTGGGTGGGACCACAGGTTTGGGCCTAAGGGCAGGAGGGCGCAGCGGAGCCCCGATGCGGGCGGCTGCCACGGGCTTGAAGGAGCCCAGGGTGTCGGGGGAAGGGTTGGCCGGTCTGGGAGGTCCAGGCGGGGGTCCGGGGAGCGGGCTGATGGGGCTCAGAGGACTGAGCGGGCTCGGGGTCCCAGGGGTTCCAGGTGTCCCCGGAGTTCCGGGGGTGCCGGGGGTTCCTGGCGTCCCCGGGGTGCTGGGGGTGCTGTGGGGGCTGGGGGACTCAGAGGAGCAGGGGGCGATGGGGCCGTTCTTCACCTGCTCCAAAGTGTCCAGCACCACGTCGGGAGCCGGCCGGCAGCCCTGCCGCTCCAGCTGCCTGAACTCCCCCAGAGCCACAGTCACCGTCTCTTCGATGTCCTGGAGGAGTCAAGAGCAGGAGTCCGTGAGGAGAGCGATGCTCTTTCATAGACCAAATATTAGATTCTTTTTTGATAAAAAACAAATCAAACTGGGTTTTGAAAAGGTGTGATCATTCATTGTACTGTTTGTGTACCTGCGCCAGCGTGTCGGGGTCCAGCGCTCTGGAGCGATGGGACTCACTGAAGCCGTGCTGACCGCTGCTCGAGCGCCGGATCGGCGTGTCCTCCGGCCTTCGCAGCGAATCATGTCGGCTCACTGTCATGGTCACGGCGGCAGCAGAGCGGCGGCGGCGCTCCGGGCTGTCGAGGGGCGGGGTCAAGCCCTGACCTCGTCCCAGCAGCAGCTCCCTCGGACTGAAGTGGCCCGTCACCGGTGGGGAGCTCCGCTCCATCAGCCCCCCGTTCCCGTGGCAGTGACTGTCGTTGGAGCGACCGAGGGGGCGGCGGAATAAACCGTCGGTCCGCTTCCTCCTGTGGCTGTCGACAGGAAGTACAAACACCATTAGCTCAGGCTAACAGCAGCTCTTTCATGACTCAGGAGGAGTGAAGGATGAGTCATGAGCCGCTTCTCCTAACGTAAAGCTGAAGCAGGATTTACGTGTTTGTGCGTCTCCCACAGGTTTGAATGCGTCTGGCGGTGGAGAAGAAGAACTCAGTCATATATTACTTCATATATTTATGTTGTTGCCACAGCAACCAGTGCTAATAGGTTGGTGATATCTGGAATCCACTCTTACAACTGTCAGTGTGGACTGTCTTAAAGATCTCAAAGAAGATAAGAAACGAGTCTGGTTTGCCACCAGAGAGACATTTCCCTTTTCAACTTCTCAGATGGTTTTATTTAAATAGCTGTCTGAAGCCAGAAGAGATTTAACACTTTGATATTTCACAAAAAAATTAAACAATTAAAGAAAAGTCTAAAAGTGAACAGAGATCTTTTCCTTTCCTCTCCCATTTCCCTCACGGCCCCTCAGATTTATCTGGTGTGCCTTCAAAGGGGACCGACCCAGAGGTTGGGAACCGCTGGACTAAACTCATTAACTGTCATTAAAGTAGTTCAGAGTGTCTGTGAGCAGCTACAACAGTAAAATACTGCTCTAACACGAACAACCTGATAATGAAGAAGTTATTTTCATGCAGAACCAGAACCTTTTGGGTTTAATCCTTTTAAAGTACATGACAGTAATGCAGTACATTGTTGTTCTGGTACTTCTTCCACCACTGCTGGACGCAGCCCACGGATCGGCTCGGCACACTTAGGAGACGCGTATTGTTGGGAATGACTGGATTGAAAGTGAAGGATGTCTGCAGACGGGGAAACGAGTCACATGAGAAACAGCTGTGATGACAGCACGATGTATTTTTAGAGGTGAGAGAACAAGCTGGAAAATGGGTTTAACATCCACGGCAGCTGAACCAGTCCTCCCTCCTCTGGTGATAATGGAACGTGTCTTACATGACAGACCTGTTGTAGGTCTCTGGTGGTCTGATGTCGGTCGGGGAGCTCAGTTCGCTCCTGGACCTCTTGTCGTCCGTGCTGCTGCTTCCTCCGTCGCTGTCGGCTTTCTGACTGAGTGTATCCGACATGGCGTCGGCCCTAAACACACCGACGGACCCTCAATCAGGACAAATGACTCTGGAAACAGCAGAGCTCAACTAACACCGCACACCAATCATCAATTAGCTGATCAATAGCATGAGGTTAGTGACTCCCTCAGTCCAATAAGTCTGTTAATCAACAAGGTGTGAAATCCAGTGAGCAACGAATCCTCCGACAAATCCATCACTGCAGCTCGAGCTCAAAGTAACTGCACATTTTACAGCTTATTGTTATTTATGATTGTCAAAACTGAAGGTTGTCTACGGAAGATGAGAGCGACTGTAAGTCCAGTTAATTTCAACGTGTAGATAAAAATGTAAAAACAAATAAAATACGTTTTAAACTGAAATGCTTTAGTTTGTGATTGTCACATTTTCATAAGATAACATACAGCTGGAATTAACAAAAATATGCAGAAGATTTGCTGTAGTTTCCGACAAACTTTGCTCAAACAGGAAGAAATACTGAATTGGTCCGGGACTATTTTCACAGGCGGATTAATCCACATTTTGTATTCCAGTGAGTATTTGGAGCAGTTGGACGATGTGCACAGAACTGTGTCGAATAAGCATTTGCAACAGGTAGTGTCAGAATTCAGAATTAAAATGGACCTCATTTACACTCAATCAAAAACATTTTAATGTATTTTAATTATTTTTTATTAACTTCATGTTGAAACAATTAAAATACTGCACAAACTGCACAACTGTGTGTGTGTGTTTGTGTGTGTGTGCACACTCGCCTGTCCTTCACCACAATGTACTGATGAGGCACCAGGCCGTGGCTGCCGTTGTGCCGCCCCTCCCACCAGTCATGTGACGCGCGCTGGAAGAGCTGCAGGGATGCTCCCTTCTTGAAGGAGAGCTCGCGGCCCGACCGGCCCACGTAGTCGAACCTCGCCACCGCCTCCACACCCTCACCCTCTGCCAGAGAGAGAAAAGAGGAGGGGGACGAAGGGGGAGATCAAGATAAAGAGCCAGACGTGGAAACGGACGTGAACCTGAACTTGTCAATCAGCCGTCTCTGAGGCTTTGTTCCTCCTACAGCTCGACCAATCAGACGAGAGCATTAAAAAACGTAAGGGGCTTAAGTCTTTTCTATTAATTCAGTTCTACAGAGAGAGAGAGATGAGGGAGGGAGGAAAGGGGTGGGGTGTGGAGATGGGAGGGTGGAGGGTGAGATGTCTCCATGGCTGCTGTCGCCATAGCAACCTCTCTCTGCCAGGACACAGAGGGATGGGAGCGTGGGCGATTGTGTGAAGGTCAGGGGTCACACGTACCCTCGTCGCTGGTCTGGGTCTCGGTGCCGCCGTCAGGCTCGGCCTCCTCCAGCGCCCCCGGCTCGCTGAACGGGCTCTCGCTGCAGGAGGAAGAGGAGAGGCGTCAACACGGTGTCCATTCAACGTGGGAACAAAGGCAGGGAGACGGACGCATGCACAGATGGAGACGAGGCTGCTAATTAGCGTCTTTATGCAACAGCGCAGCTACGGCAGAATGTCAAGAGTTTCTGAGAGGAAAACTCAACACGCTCGGTACACAGCGGGAGACCGGAGGCTTTCCACACTGACAACTACGGACAGAAATTCTTTCTGATAGACTGCAGAGTGTCTTTAACAACAGAAAAAGAAGAAAAGAAGAAGTAAACCTCTACAGCAGCAGGTTTTCTAACTATCTGGGAGGATCTGCCGACTGAGGAGCCCCCCGAGACCCACAGACCTTCAGGGGCCTTTTATCTGGTTGCATTGAAAACCAACAACAGGAACCCTGAAGTGACATAAGTGGCCTGTTGCTGTTGTTTTGGCCCACGGGATCAACCAATCAACAGCCACTTACTTCAGAGAACCTCCTTTGAAGTTAGACCCAAAGAGGTTGGCCATTAGAACTGTGAAAAGGTTCTTCTGGTCAGACAATGCCTGAAGCCCGACCCCACAGTTCCCACAATGCCTGTGGCTGTTAGCAGGTAATGTCACTTGATTACTGATTACTGATTCTGACGAGTCTTCTGTCATTTCTAAAGGATTTACGGACGTTTATCTGTGACGGATATCGGAGATAATCATATCCTCTCAGAGTGACTCACACTGAACGACGTGTTTCATGAGGGAAAGTCGAGGTTCAGGAGGTTAACCTCGATGCAAAGTGGCAAACGGCTTACAGAGAAGACTAGTAATAACATCTGGATGTTAAAATAAATGGATATGATTAGCGACTAATGAAATAATAAATTGTTAATTTATTTCACCTCTATATTTTTTGTAACTGTTTATGCACACTTTTTGCACTCTTCTTGTGTTCTTGTGAGCTGCCACAACAGGTGAATTTCCCCACTGCGGGATCAATAAAGTTCATCTTATCTTATCTTATCTTAATAGTGAGTGTAAATGAAAGGTTTTACGTGCTGATGTGTGAATCTCACCAGTACTGGTCTCCAGTCATGCACTTCTCATAAACCGGCCCGGGCAGCTCCTTGGTGTCTGGGAAGATGTTGTCGTGGTTCAGGATGACCGTTTTGACGACCTCATTTACATGTGCCTGACAGGCCACCTGGTCCAGCGTGTCCGGCGTGGGCAGGAGGGTGGGGCCGAATACGATGGCCAGGTTCCCAGCATCCATCATGTTCTCATCGCTGTACTGGGAAAGGCTGTGGGAAAGGAAAGGACACTTTACTGTGTCCCAGCACGGGTTCACATCCTCACAATCCACTCTGCAGAAACAACACTCAACTTCCTGTGTTGTAAAACGCTGCAGCGGCCCATAGCACAGGCGCATAGCACAGGCGCATAGCACCGGCTCATGGCTCATGATGTGATGGTCTAATTTGCTTTCGTCAAACAAATTATTGCATTAAAATGTGTTTCTTAATAAATGACTGGCATTAAGCTGCTGTTTTCACAGAACTATTTGTCCTTCAGTCTCCTTTACTGTCTCTTGGGATGTTTCCACCAGCCTTCACAGGACGTGGAGGTTTATGAAACAGAAACATTTTCACTCTCGTATAAAGTGAAGCTCCTGGTTTTAAAATCACCGCAGCTGAATGCACGTCGTAGGCCTGTGAACAGACGCATCCAGCCGGTAGGTCACATGTGCACATCGCGCCTCTCTGTCCCTCACTGCTATATTTATCTGAGAGGCTGCACAGATGAAACGAGCTGTTTCATCATCTCTGAGTGTGCACTTCTCTCCCGCCTCACCGCGACAGAGCGGTTTATCCTCAGTGTGGGCATGAGGGGAACTACTCTGGGAAAATGGAAAGAAATGGGCGATCATCATTAACTGTAAGCGCCTGGTTTTGTGCGAGTGAACACTCACTGGTTGAGGAAGGCGAACAGGTAACGCATCACCACCAGCGTGGCCCTCGGGACCCCCAGCAGGATCTTGCGGATGCACTGCGCTCTCTCGTACATGTTCTCAATTCCTGCAGTAAGAAACAGGCGTCAGTGGTGCCTGAGGCATCGAGAGGTGTAACACGAAAACACCAGTCGGCGGCACACAGCCAGCCTCATGTTTCCGTTACCGTTGTGATGTCGCACACCAGCAGTGAGGAGACGGCGGTACTCACGCACACAGGAGATGAGGTCATTAAACCTGTCCTTTGGAAACAGCGGGTTCTCCAAACCCCTGAAGTAGAGCTTCAACACTCCAGCCACGGAGTTGATGTCATGGTTGCTCTCCTCGTCAATCAGCGGGTCATTACCTGGAAGACAGACGCAACGAGTTCACCCGCATCCTGTCCCACCTGAGGCTGTCGATCATGCGACCTTCAGGTGACCTTCTCACCTCTCTCGAAGGAGTTCTTGATGTCGTTGACCTCCACCTGCGATCCGGACACCCTGAATATGCCTTGATGCTGAAGACCTGTGGGAACAGAAGCTTGTTTGTCTCTCAGTCTGTCTGTGGCTCACGAGCCGACCATCACTTAGTCACAGTCTCTTCTGTCTGGACAAATTCCAGATTTCAGGACTAACACGGTGCAGTTTAATTTATGATCAGCAGCCTCAAGGTTTTCACTGTTTCTGCACCTTTTTAATGACGCACAGAATTAAATAACATCAACATCAACAGCTTAGGCCGGTTAAAATTCACAAAGTCCTGACTTTTAAATGACCTTCTAAGGCATTTTATTTAAGGAAACTAAATTAAATGCTCTTTGAGACATTTCACAACCGGCAGACATGCTGAAAGTCAAACAGTTGGTGAATCCACGACAAAACACTGTCCTCTTCGATGGCAGCCGAGCCCAACAAACCTGTAAGCAGAAACTCACCGTGTAGGTTGATGTAGCGGATGCAGCTCTCCACAAGCAAAGGTATGGCTTTGGTTGAGTCCTGGACACACACGACAAGGGTCGGTTATTAAGTCCTTACACAGTGCTGGATCTGGTTCTTGTCACAATGACTGAGTCAGTATTATTTTACCATAGACAGTCAATTGTCAGACATAACAGGAGATTTTGTGATGTTTCTTTATGTTTTTCAATGTTAATAAAATACAAGAAAGGCAATATGTGATCAATTTTACTGATGACAACATTGTCCAGCCCCGAGCAGAGTCTGCAGGCCTCATCTCAGGTAGCCTGAAAGGCGAAATTCAGGGCAATAAAAGTGCGTAAATCACTTATTATTACTTGTTAAACTTGGTTAATAGTTGAAGGTAGTTTGAGGTTTGATCATGAACAAGTTTGATTGTCAGCTTCTTAAACGCAAATACTTTCCGGTTTCTTCACTTCTCAGTGACAGCCAACCGAGTATCTTTCGGCGGTTGATAAAGAAAGACAACTGAGGACGTCATCTTTGGGAAACCCTGATCGACATCCTTCACCACTTTCTGACAAACAACCAGTGGATTTTGTCTCATCTGAATTTCAGTAACTGAACTGTGGAAGTGAGAGGCTGAAGCCTGAAAGACGTGAAACTCTACCTGGTGCTTGCTATGGGAGTTCTTCCGCCCACGACTGCAACGAGCAGAGAGAGGAGAGAGTAAGAGGAGTGTCTCAGTTTCTCAGAGCTCAGACTGACGTGGTGGGAAGGGAAGTAACACTTATTATTAACATGAAGAGAAAAATATCCACTGCGGCATGAAATAGTATACCTGGTAGTCAGCAGCTCAGCTTTGTAGCCTGTGAGGAAAAGAAAGGGACAGAGAAAGCTTTAAAGTGTTAGAACACATGAGACAGAGGTGAGGGACAGGTTGTGTGTGTCTTACCCTCTGCTAAGGCTTTCTTCAGGATGTCATGCTTGGCCTGGAGTTTGGAAATGAGATTACTCCCCTCCAGATACTCGCGGAATTTCTGAGGATCGAAAAATAAAACACAAAAACAAAAGTTCAGTTCACTTTGTATCCAATAGGGGGCGCATGTGTGGCACCCCCACCAGCTTCACACAATATATTCAAAATGAGTCGCGAGTGGTGCTGGGGGTCAGAGCTGAAACAAGCCTGGCGTTACTCCTGAGAAAGTCTCACAGTGAAGTAGAAGAGCTCCGTCTCCTGCTGGTTGGCCCGTTTTTTGGCCAGACTCGGTTTGTTCAAGTAGCCGTCTGACACGCTGGACTTGACCGACTCGGAGGACGGGCTGTGGGTGAAGCTCTGGGAGACGTCGTAGTCGTCCAGCACCGTCATGTCCTGCAGGGTGGTCAGAGTGGCACCCCAGGTCTTCTTCACCTGGTGGAGGGGAGGAGGGGGGGCAGAAAGCTGCTTCACTGATTCATGGATATGAATGAGTGACTGATTCAGGGTGGAGTTTCATTATCCATAATGTCTGATGAAGTGTGTGTGTGTGTGTGTGTGTTCAAGCACAACCACATATGCAAAGCGTGCTTGTATTTACAGCGAGGATAATGGGTGTAAAAGAGTTTCTGTTTGTACATGATAATCAGGGTGTGTTTGTAAGCTGCTGGGACGTGCAGACGCAGCTCATTAATCCAGACTCCTTCAGCATTTTTATGCCCTTCAGGGTGAGTTAACAGCTGCCCTCCGTGCATGCTACACTCCCGTCTGCGCCACAAGAGAACGGCGAGGACGCCACAGCCTGCAGCACCGAGTCGCTTTCGCACGGCACAAGTTTATTTTTAGAGGCTACAGCTGCCACATTATCACCCCATTAGAACGGTATAAATCACCATAACTTAGTGCAAAGTTTCCAACTGTCAGAAAAACATTTTAATTTGAAATATGTGAGGCCACTGAGTCAGATTAACACTTAAAGCCAGAGCGAAACATCTCCACAACTAGTGGACAAACTGTCAGCAAAGCTGGTGCAGACGCCGATGGTCTCCAGCAGATCAGCGAACAGTCTGGCGTTTTTATGTGATTTTATGTTTTTATGTTTAGTTACTTTTGTTTGTGTGAGAATTAGTCTGTCTGACCTCTTCGTTCTCTATCTTCAGAGACGCCAGGCGGGTCTGGAGCTGCGTGAGGCGGAGGGTGAGCTCAGCCTGGACCTGCGGCTGGGAGGCGATCTGGGTCACCTGACAGGAAGTGGAATGACAACAACATCGTCAGAAAACAAAAGACTAACGTGTGTTCATGCGTTATGTTCACTTTTGAGATGTAAAACATCTCTCAGATGTTGTACTGACTGTGTCGCCCATGTGTGCCTGGAAGCTGAAGCGCTGTGGGGGGCAGAAGGCAGTGGGGTAGAGGCCCAGCAGACGCTGTCTGTCGCGGGCGGGATCCAGGCCCTCCACGGCGCCCTCCAGCACCTCCAGACCCGCCCTCCTGGAGGCTTCAAGGCTCAGTTCGGCTGATAGGTAGGTCCTTAGAGCCCGGCTCAGACTGGAGTGGTACCCTAAGTCACAGCACTGAGACAGACGGAGGATCGCATGTGTCCACGGTGTTGGAAATAACAGCAATCAAAAGTGTGTCAAAAGGTTTGTTTCCATTTTATTTTTTCAAAAACCATATCCTCAGTATAGTTTGACAAAGAAACACTGTGTGCCATGTTTTGTCTGTTAGGACAGTTTCACACAAAACAGAGCTGTGAGTTAGGCAACACGGTCCACAGGTATGAATTAATGTGACTTTTACATCTTAAACTCCTTCAATTTCCGTAAGTTTATGGAGTAAAACTGTCTAGTGACCTCACCAGTGAGGAGCCACAAACATATACTCACGTCTATGATGTCGGGCAGGTCGTGGATGTAGTATTTAAACACGGAGGCGTTGGTGGCCTCCAGAGTCAACAGGTACTCGTTCCTGGCTTTGAGAGTCTTCAGTTTGTTCTCTGAGTACTTTGCCTTTCTCTAATGAAGAGAGAAAACAGTGATGCATGTGGGGTAAGTTTGCACAACTTCGATATCGTCGAGTTTGACCCTAAAACTGTCACACAAAGATCAGCATTATGAACAATCAGAGAGAAGTACGTTTAAGAAGAGTACATAATGAGTTTGTGTAAATAACACAAGCATTAAAACTAAAGCTCCACTCAGACAGGATTTAAGTCTCTGTCTCAGGTGATTTTAGTTTACCTGCTCTGGTCAGTGACGTTAATCCCCGCCTGTAATAATTACAGCAGTAGTAACCTGCTTGTTTTCAGTCGTCCGGTAATTTAAATTCAGTCTGGTAACATCCTTGTATTTTAAAGAGCAGCTTGTGCTTCTCCTTTCATTCAAAACAGCTCAGTATGAAATTTGACTTTTGTGTGAGAGTGGAGGAAGTTAAATATGACGGAAACTGTGACTAACGTGCGTCTATTTGGGATCCGATAAGAGGACAGACAAACCTGAAAGCCATCAGGAGAGCAAAACCCCACAGAAGATCATCGCGCAGGTTGTTGTACTGTCAGCTACATACAGCTACTAGTGTTTTTAGTCCTATATTAGCTTACATTTTAGCAAATGGGTACCGCAGATCTCAAGTAGCAGTTCCTGTTTGCAGCGTACTGATGGATGTGCAGACTGCAAACCATCACTGGATCATTTTGATACTAAAGAAAACTTAAAAATGTGATGATTCTCAGTCTCTGATTTCTAATTTGGATTTCTGAATGTTTATTTGTTATTTGTGTTTTCTGTTCAGATATGAGCCATATGTGCTGGGATTTTTGACCCACGCAGCAGCTTTGCCTCCTCAACTGACTTTTAGTCTGACTTTGCTTCAGATGAAGTCTGAGAGGAAAACACGTTTCATGTCTCTGAAACGCCTGGCAGCGAAATATGGACTCAGTTAAGGAAACTGAGATGGACCCTTTACCTTCTCTCTCATCTTCTCCATCTTGCGGGCGGCGTTGCGTCTCTGGTGACGCTCTTCTATCCGCAGGCCGAACACGGGCTCCCCGCCGCCGCCCGTCCCCGACACGCCCTTCACACGTCCCTCCTGACGCTCCGCCTCACGCAGCTTGCCTTCCGCGTTGATCGTCTCCACGTGGTACATGTGATATGTCTTCATCACCTGGGTAACGGCAGCCCATAATAACACAGCCTCTGAACAAAATGGACTGCAGAAAACTGGAAAACAACATGGCACCGCAGACTGTTCCTCAAGGTTATCAGGCTCACTTTAATCTGATTTCCAGTGTTTAGATGGGCAGCTTTAAGGCCAGCACTCTGACTTCAAATAAACCCTGACATTTGACAGACAAAAATCACAGCCCTGAAAATAAAGTCACACAAAAAGAAGCCCTGAATAAAATCGTCTCTGAATGCACTCACATCCACTCTTTCAGCTCATGCCTGTGAGTGCAAAAAGTCAAGCATATCAGGATCATCTGCCCGTTTTACTGATTATAAAGAGCTGAAATCATGTCATATTTAAATCCCTCTGGTCTGGTGAAAACTAGTCCCTTGTGTTCACACCAAACATGAAGCAAATTTTTCTCCCCCAGTGCTGAACGCAGTTTGTTCAACTTACGGTGTAAAGCTCATTCAGAAGCTTCATGAGGTCTTCCTGAAGCTGAAAGATGATCTCCTTACTCTGAAAGAGGAGAAGAAGAAAAACAGAGTGCAAGCTGCAGTTCAGACCCGTGAGAGCCCACGTTCATATAACAAATGCTGTAACTGACATGAGTCGAACACAACCAGCTGAAGCTCAG
Source organism: Scatophagus argus (assembly GCF_020382885.2). Lineage (NCBI taxonomy): Eukaryota > Metazoa > Chordata > Actinopteri > Scatophagidae > Scatophagus > Scatophagus argus. The sequence continues at coordinate 1,590,712 of NC_058514.1, read as the reverse complement.
CACCATCCAAGCCGAGGAGCCTGTGGTGGACTACAAAGCTTCAAATATATAAAACATGGAGGCTTCACACACACATTCAACCTGGCAGCACAGAGGATCAATACAATCAGCACAGTTTCAAGGCGGACACCCGAGACCAGCGTCACTGATTCAGTCTGACCACATGTGAAATACGGTCACAATTTGCCCCGCCCGTACCGACAAACGCTGAGGCGAAGCTAAACCGCACAGCTCCGTAAGACTCAGATTCTCTTCTGACGTCACTACGAGCCGCCTCTGCCTCGCGTCATTACTACTACAAAACTCTCGAGTACAGATACTTTGGGTAACGGATCTGAGTACTTCCTCCAAAGTGTAGCAGAGGAATAAAAGGCCACACACAAACAAATGAATGCAGCGCTGCGTGCACTCTGACAGACCTTCTGTCTCATGCATTAAACAGGCCCTCCGGTTTGAGGAAGGAGTTATGTGGCCGTGCGGTGCCACATTAATATTACATTATGCTAAATGACTGTGTGAGCGCAGGATGGATGAGTCTCGTTCCCATAGCGCCCGCTGAGAAAAGATCAGCTGAGGCTGTCGCCATGGCCACACGGCCGTCAGCTGAGCCGAGCCGAGCCGAGCCGAGCCGAGTCTCCTCCCGGTGTCCCTCTTCAGAGCAGAGTTTCTGAGAGGCCTCGCTGCCGTGACGGAGGTCTGACTGTTTATAGCTGCTGGCTGCCGCTGCACTTTAGTTAGCATGAATAAAAGACGAGCCGGAAGAGAAATTAATAATGAAGACGGCGAGCAAAAGCTGGAGGCGGTGAAGAGCGTGTGTGTGTGTGTGCGCACGTGTGTTTAATTTGCTAAACTTCAGGCAGGCTAACAGACCTCAGGGGAACACTGACTTTACTTTTCATTAGAATCAACTCTTGTACTTAAAGAAGCCATAAAAAATGAACAAGTCTCACGGAAATCTCCAAAAGTACTGTACTGCAGCACTGAGGTACCTGTACTTCATTTGAGTAGTTCTATTTTATACTACTTTATACTTTGCAATCTGGGTTATCATTTATTTTGTTATGTTTTCAAATAACTTAATTTTAAAACATTAGCGAGCTCGTCACACACGAATGGCAGAGAAAGCGCAGCCAAAGTTTCCCATTGCCGACATGTTAGCCTGGCTGCAACAGCGCCAACGGCAGCCATGTTTGTTGTGTTTCGTTCATCGTGATGTTGTCGAGCGTTTTCTCACACGTGAACGGCACGAGGCGGTTGGATGCGGTTAGTGAAGACAGCCACGTGCTGCGCTTTCACAGCCAACATGACAATCCCAACATTTAAAGCACAAAAGCTTGCCAGTGTTTGATGTTTTTGTAACTGCTGTCTGCAAACTTTTAATAAAGTAATGAGCACTTTTACCTTTGATACTTAAAGCTCATTTTGCTGATATTGTATCAATATTTTTTACTTGTGAAGAAGAATTTTCATTCAGTGCTTCTTCCATCCACACAAATTCCCCTGTGACCTGTGATGAATCCCTGCAGCAGCTTTATGATTACATATTAATGATTTAAGACTCATTGTTCCCTACACAAACTGCACATGTAAAGAAAATTGCAGGATTTATTGGATTTCGCTCTCATCTCTTTTGTGCAGCCTGTGCACATGCTTCACTTCACGATCTATGACTGGAGACTGCGACAGATTTAAAGCCTGACTCAGAGGGGAGAGCACGACTGGAACCTTTATATGGATTTACAGTAAAAAGTTTGGTTTTATAGGCAATAAAACATCACCTTAAATACGCTTTATTACAGATGTTTCATGATGTGCTGCATCAGGGACTTTTTTTATCGTCACAGTAAATGCTGCAGACAGTGTTGCCAGCTTGGACCGACAAAAAGAAGCCCAATCAGGGCCGTGAATCCTCCCACTCGTTGTTGAAGTAGCCTAATTTAATTTTCTGAGGTCGAATAGTAATGGAAATACAAAAAAAGAGGTAGTAAATTGAAATGGCACAAAAATGACTCATCGGTTATCAGTGCCGTGTGTCGACTCAATCACGAGGCTCGGATGAGACGTTGATTTATTTTAATGTAGCCCGACTTTTCGTGAGTGGAAACTGTTCAAGACGTAAGAAAAATTATCACGACCCAAAACAGGAGGAAACAGCAGGACTGAGTGAGAAGGAACCACAGCGTGGCACAGAGGAAGGTCGACTCACCCTCTTCAGCAGCCGAGCAGAGTCCTCGCTGATGTGCGTGAGGCGGGTGATGACGTTGTTCAGGTAGAGATCACTGAGGGTTGCGTGGTCCTTACTCTCCCTCCTCACCTGGAAAGGAGTGAGAGTGGAAGGTGGAATTTCTCTCACGTTTTCGTACTTCCTGTCATAAAAGTTTCTCGAGGGAACGCATGCAACCAACCTGGTTTAACAGCAGGTACCAGCAGTTCGCCGGAGAGAGCAGGTTCTGATCCTTCCTGCAGGAGAGACAGACAAGAGGTCCTTCAAATGAAGCGAAAACACACCAGATCCTGTCAGCTGAAGCCCCTGCATTAACAATCGCTCTGAAACATCACAATTAAAAAGAATATCTGGGCAAAAGTACACGAGGTGAATGCACTTTGAGGACACGTCTTGGAGATGCTACAAGATGCCTGAGAGAGTTGTGGCTGTTTTGGGTCACACCAAAGTGCAGCTGCTGTGTTTACACCTGCACAAACAGCAGACAAAACTAAAAGGCGCCTTCATCCCAGCATCCTGCCAGCGCTTTTCTGATGGAAAAAACGCCGGGTGGACACGAGTCCCGGGAATTATTTTTTGGAGTCCAAATCAGAGCTAAATGGACACAGGATGTACGAGTCCAAATGAATCTTAATGTTTCTCTGGATGGCTAAAAGACCCAAATGTGTACATTCCCAATATCAACCAGAAGCCAGTTTGCATAGCTTGTAACAACAGAAATAATTCCTACTTTTTACACGATTTCACTGGCAGCTCTTTCTTCCTTTTATAACAAGAACTTTAAACTAACAGTCCACCAACGAATGGCTTTTCGTTTCAGCTGGACACACTCGGACACACACAGAGTCCTACTTGTATTGCTGATGGTCTTTCGTGCTGCGTGTTTTGGCCATGAATCTCTCTGCGAGCTTCTCCAGGTTTCTGGAATATTCTGTTTCGATCTCAGCCTTCTTCCTGAAGAAGTCCTGCAGGTCCTGGAGCAACTGGACTCGCATCTCCGTCTGCTGCTCCAGGCACCGCTGCTGCTCCACCAACTGGGCCCGCACATCTACACACACACACACACACACACACACACACAGATGGATGTCATTGCATCAGACACTTTGGCAATTTGTTTATGCATGGCAGCAGCACAGTGACTGGAATATTTTTTGAGACATCAGAATCAGAATTCCTTTATTAATCCCTGGAGAAATTCTTGCTTTTTTTTCCTGACATTCATTTATCTTTGGTTTTACCTTCATAAAGATGGCCGACCATCTGTCATTTCCTTCGTATAGTTAACTCACTTTGCTGTTGCCTGCAGTGAAAAACAGGACTATGGGCTCTTCTGTTTAACGGCTCAATGGCCGGTGTGAGCAGTGCTGCAACACTTGGGTATTTTCCTGGCCTCGACGTGCTCTTTGCCTGTCTGTGTGGTATTCCTGTGGTGCACAGGTGGAGAGGAGCACCTGACGAGGGTGCGGCCTCATCGCCGAGCTGTTGGCCCACGGAGATTTTTTTTTAAGGAGCTAAACAGTTGGCGCAAGCGAGAGCTAAAAATGAAAATTAAGTTTAAAAAACACACCTGTAGAATTAAAACAGTGTAGGAATGATGAGATCGCATCAAAAAGCCACCACCTGCCTCTGAGGGTCTGTGTGTTCCCATCATGCCGAGTGTGTAATCACCACAACCTCTGATCTTGTCCACTGCAGTCATCCTGTCAGCACTTTGTGTTGCTGCTCAAACGTGAACTAATTCAAATCTGACTGGCTCCAAATGACATCATCAGAACAAGCTGGACACACTCGCACCCGGGAGTGTGAGCAAGTGGAGAAACATAGAAAATAATGAAGAAGGTCCATCACAACTCGTCAACGGCCAAAGTGATGTCTTTAAAGACAAAGACATTCAGTTTACAGCGACACAAAACATTGAAAAGGATCCTCGTATCTGAGAAGCCAGAAACAGAGGACACTGAGTGCATTTGCTTGATAAATGACAATAAACCGATTGAGCGCTTCATTTAAATTGTTTAATTTTCTGTCGATCGACTGATCAGTTAAACCAGCTGATTGTTCGGCGCCGCCCTTCTTCTCCCTCCCTTCACTCTCGTCTCTTTAAGCCCTTATAATCACTGTTGAGGACTGTCCATTTTTCTCAGAGGAGTCACCTTGGACGACATCCACTAACCGCACTGAAAAAATCTGCACACACAGACACTCTGTGCACACACACACACACACACAGTCAGTCAGTCCTACAGTCAGTATGGTAATGCCTGGCTGCACGCTTCACTGGTCGTGCTGTTTCTGAACTGGATCTATCTGCAGCAGGAGGGAGAGAGCGAGCGCAGAATACACAACACACACACACACACAAACCAATCCCTGGGGGACCCTATCCACTCCACTACCTGTTGTCTTGGCAACCACACACTGTGTGTGAACCATGTGATGAGGAAGGTGAAGACAAGAGCTTGAGTCTGCCGCATCGACACTCACACACACACACACACACACACACACACACACAGGACATGCTTCATAGATCTCTATTAAAAAAAATCCAGCCGCGGCCTTTGGTCCCCACAACTCTATGAAACTGTGTCTGTGCTGCTGTTTTGTGTATATTGATCCTGCCACTTACTCGTTTAAAATGGCTGCCATTTCATGCTGCTCTCATGCTCTGAGCGCGTGTTAAGCTGCAACACTTTCATATAAATGAATGTCTGCTGTGCTGCTCCCTGTCCCTGACGGCTGTAACACATTTCACCCTGGGCGGGGAAAATACTCGCTCCTGATTGGCTGCTGGGCCAAACGGGACATCTCAAATAAGGTTTGAGGCGTCCCGCCGCTCAGCGGTTTAATCACTCTTCTAAATTGGTGTTGAGCCTCTGTTGGGCTGCAAGTAAACACATTAGCAACACAACTGATGCTTATCTCTGTTATGACTGAAGGAATATTTCAACACAGAGTCAGATGAGATCACTCTTGTGTCTGCTGAAGTTAGCTTAGCTTAGCACAAAGACTGGCAGTGAGGGGAAACAGTCAGCCTGGCTCAATCAACAGGTTCCTTCTGCTCCAGAGGTTGGACTGCATCCACCAGAATTCTCATTATTCATTTGTTTCACTGCTGTATATTTAGCTTATCACTTCAAATTTCCAGATATCCAGTAAGCACTTTCAGTTGTCAAGTAAAAGATCAAATATGTGTGATGGATTTTATTTCGTGCAATGAAACAGCAGACTCCTCTTGTTTTTCTTGCAAATCCCATTTGTGCTTTCCACAGGGACTTCAGACATCATCATCAAAGGGCGGAAATGCAAACTTTGCTGCCTACAAAATGATGTGAGACTCTTTACATAAACGTCTATCAGAGGCAGAGATGCTCCAGAGACTCCGGCTGAAATATTTCACCAGCCATCACATGGATCCACATGTGTTTCTGTGCAGATATGATGAATGGCAGTAATTTTGGTGATCTTCTGACTCCTCCTCTAGCGCCACCACCGGGGATGAACAGTTAAATGGAACACATCAGAAGCACCACACAAGCAATGTGCATTGGGGGCAGTCGTGGATCAGCGGTTAGGGTGTCGGACCCGTAACCGGTGGATCGCTGGTTCGATTCCCCGTCCCGGTGTCCATGGCTGAGGTACCCTTGAGCAAGGTACCTAACCCCTACTGCTCCCCGGGCGCTGCACGCGGTCGCCCACTGCCCCGGGTTTGCTGTGTGTGTGTGCACGTCACTTGGGTGGGTTAAATGCAGAGAACAAATTTCGTTGGAGTGAGTTCCCTCCAATGACAAAAATATGTCACTTTATTTATTTATTTTTATTTTTATTTATTAACCGGCATGCAGGAGCTTTAACTTTCTGATAAGAGTAAAATGTGTCACAACATGAAACCATGAAGGAGCCACTGAGCTGTTACAGAGACGCTCCACCTACAAATCAAACTCTCCAGACCAAAATGAATGCCAGCAAAAATCAATCACATCATCATCTTTACACTTTTCAGTGGGAAATACAGAATACAGCAAAACTAACGGTATGGCAGGATACTATGATCAGCATTTTTCACCATTTTCTGCCAATTTCTAAATGAAACGAAGAATCAAATAATAAACAAAAGGATCACAACTGATGATGAAAACTGCTGTACAGGAGCTGCTGCTGCAGAAAAGCAGGAGGATTGGAGCAGATCCACTGAGCAGGTGAGATTATATCAGTGAAACTCCTCGGCTTGGATCTGAATTAACTCAACGTGAAAGGAGGACACCCGCCGCACATTTACCTCCTTCTGATGTCTGAAATGCTTCTTCTTAGAAACCTCCTCGCGTGTCCTCGTAACGGCCCCAAAGACAAGACTCAGCCTCTTTGATCAGAGGAGCTGGCACAATGTGGGGAAAGTGTGCCGACAATGTACCGAGCAGAAACAATCTGCCTTGTGAAACCTCCGGACCGATTCAGTCTGAAAGCTCCACACGTCTCGTTTTGCCGCTTCTGTCGGCTGGATGGTCACGCGCCATCGCAAGTGAAAGCATGGAACCACCGAGGTGGATGAGGATGATGCACGATCATCGATTTCAAACCTAAACAACAAGGTGACATTTTGAAACATTTTCACGCAAACAGAAGTCCGCCTTGCAGGCTTTTACCACACGAAATCTTAATCGTTTGCTGCTTCGAACACCACAAACTCAAATTTAGATCAGTCGTCATTACGGAGTCCTGAGCAAAGTTAACCAAGACTCATTCTGATCACCTCTGTGATGTGCTCTCAGCTTTGGTCAGCGGTGCTCATAAAAGCTGGAACAGATTTCAAAACATCTGTAATGCGCTGAGGTAAAAACCACAAAACATTTAAATTAGAACAAAATGAAAACGATGCCAAGAACTTTGATGTGATCAGCACATGGAGACGACGGGCGTCTACACTTTCCTTCCATCAGCAGGGACATGATTTTAACGGCTTTCTCTTTGCACATCTATAAAAGCGACCTCATCAAAATGATCGCGCTGTCCGTCAGTTAACTCCGCCTTCCTTTTGGTTAAGGCTGCGATGATGTGGCCAAAAGTTAAAATCTCAGTTTCACTGTTTCAAACTTGTGGTCAGATCAAGATGCTAATCTATCTTTTAGCTTCAGCAGGAAAGTGAGGTGAAAAGACACTAATGCATCTGTGAATTTAAACTGCAGAGGCGTGAATCAGGCCCGGCTTGCTGAACTGATCCGTTCAAGCCTTCTTGATTCCTTTTGTTCAAACGGACCTGTTTGATGTGGCAGAACACTTAAGGAGGAGCCAAACTGGGGTGTTTAGAGTCTGGGATGAGGTTTTCCATTTGTTTTTCTGTGTTTCTGTAGCTGCTGTGGGTAGCAGGACAAACTCCTAACTGCATTATTCATTCCAAATGTTAACTTTGTGCAATTAAACAAAGAGAAAATTAATCAGAAAGCAAAAATGGCAAACAGTCTCTGGCTTCAGCCTCTCAGATGAGAAGATTTGTTTCCTTCCTTCGTCGTCTATGATCGTAAACTGAATACTTTTGGATTCTGAAGATGAAGGCGTCGCCGAGAGCTCAGGAAACTTCACCTTGTGACATTTTATACAACACTCATCAAGTAGGGACAATACTTGTGAAATTGATCGATAATGGAAATAATCGTTAAGTGCATCGTCTGTTCTCAGATGGCTGACTTCCTTCCATCCTTTGTGCCTCTCGTCATTTCCAGCCGCTGACTAATTAAATCATTATCCTCTAGAATGACTCATTACGCACATCTTCTCCATTCAGACACATTATGATGAGAAGGAGCGTTTTAGCTGCCTGTGCGTGAGGTATACTCTATATGTGTGTGATGTCACATGAACAGGAAGCTCAAGCCGGCTTCCTGAGGTGGCCGTCGCCATGACGACCAGGTCCAAGGACACGGGGGCAGAGTACAACTGGATCATCGAGAAACACACGCAGACGGAGGCCTTCGCTTCGATTCGGTCCTCCGGGACATTTCACTCAGTGAAGAGTCACTTCATGTCCACGCTCCTTCGTCCTCACTTCCATACATTCTTTCCTCTCTGTTTGTCCTGCAGGTATGCAGATGTGAGGTCACTAATCACCTGCCTGCAGACGCAGGCAAAAAACAAGAGCTGCAGCCACCGCATGCAGCAGGAGACATTTCATCTCTGCCTCGCGTTTGTCTTTCCTCTCTCCCCTGCAGAGCTCTTGTCTCTTCTTTCCCCCCCATTTGCATTTTCTCATTAGGACGATCCTCATCTCATTCAGACAGAGGAGGTGTCACAGTGGCGAGGTGACGCTCCAAATATCAGGAGCATGCTCAGTGAATCAGAGCGTTATCGAGCACGCACAAATACGTACCGTCAGCACTCTGCATAATCTCTCTGCTACCTTTCTGTGAGGCACACCTCACCTCAGCAAGTAGACCCCACCCCCCTGTGAGAGAGAGAGAAGGAGCGGCGGCCGCCTCCTGTGTATACATTACACACCACCTCCTGCAACCAACCAATCAGGAGCCAGAGCAGGGAGGCAGACTTGGAAAGCACATAGTTACAACGTAGATCTATATGCTCAGCTCTCGGCAGGAGGCGCACAGAGGGCCGGTCGGCGGCGGAGCAGGGGCTTTATCTGAGCGGTCATTTCAATGCAGGGCATCCCCGAGTGTGTTCTGGCAGGGTGCCAGAGCAAGCCCCCCCCCACACACACACAAACACACACAAACAGGGGTGAGTGTGTATAAACAAGACACACACTCCTCACATCGGGGCTCCGCTACTCTCCATTAAATTTAATCTCTCAAACTCTGGCAATTCATTGTGTGCAAGTGTTCACTCATGTAGAGGAAAAGGTATGTCACACAGTGTGGAGGAGCGCAGCAGCGTGACGAAGAAGGAAGGAAGGAAGGAAGGAAGGAAATAAAGGAGGGAGAGTAATAGTATGCAAGGAGAGAAATTATTTCTCAATGAAATGACTTGAATTTTGACAATCTGAACTCAAGAAAAAAGGTAATCTGCTGTAGAGTAAACACACATCTCCTCCTCCTCCTCATACTCACGAGTAGACGCTGTGGATTTAGGCTGGGAACAAGCGAGAGCGGTTGATTTTAGAGACAGAAAGTGATGGCTGTGGTGGTGGTGATGGTGTGGGCGTAGGTGACAAGTGAATGTGGAAGTGTGAAGAGCCATGTGGAGAGTGAAGAGCTGTATGGGAGAGTGAGAGGGGGAGGAAAAACATGAATAAATCTCATCAGAGAGGTGAGACAGGAAAGGTTGCGCCCTGGCCGTCTCTGCTGGTATTTGCAGGTGTCCGAAAAAGCCGTCGCTCTCGCAAAGGTCGGACATTTTGAACCGGGCCGGGTGAGCCTGGATAGCAGGTCTCTTGAGGGTAAAGAGGTACACAACAAGGCAGCTTCACAAACATCTCATCACCCTTCTGGTCCGGGAAATGAGGCAGCCTGTTGTAGTTTTACTAAAACGTCATTTGGCTTGTCCGTCACCACCCCAACGTAGCAGGGATGATGGTAACCATGGCGCCAGAAGGAGGAGGAAGAGGAGGAGGAGGAGGAGGAGGAGGAGGAGAGGGGGATGTCCCACGTTCATGGCAACCACTATTTCGGTACTCAGTTTGTCATCATCATCATCATCACCCTAAACATGTGCCTAGTTTAGCATCACACCATCAGGTGATCTATGTAGACCACACACACACACACACACACACACACACACACACACACACACACACACACACACACACACACACTGCTGCAGTCACAGCCTCAGAGGAATACCAATAGAAAGACTCCCAGACGAGGACACACTCGCCCCAGGTCTGAGTGTAAAACCCACCTGCTCACACACAGACACACATGGGCAAGAGATCAAGGTGCTCTGCGGAACAGACACACACACACACACACACACACTATAACTCATCCTCCTCCCCCTTCTCCTCCCCCTTCTCCCCCCTCAGGCGCCATGCAGCACTCAGGATGAACCCAGAAATCCTGACGTCTCATGGTGAGGTGTCAGCCGTACACACCCTGCACAGGGCTGAATTCAGTGCATGGGCATGAGCAGCGAACACGCTGAGAGACAGGTGTGTGTGTGCGCGCGCGCGTGTGTTGTGATCGGTGTGTGTGAGCGTGCATAGGTGAGAAAAGGTGGGTGTGACTGCGAGAATTGGGTGCAGAGGTGCAAAAGGTGTTAATGTCAAAAGATGATAATCTTACCTTTAACTTGGCTCTCGTATTCAGCGAGGATTTCTTTGTCCTTCTTGCTTTTGTTTGAGTTTGACATGTCGACACGGCGGAGGTGACTGATGGGCAGGTAAGAAGAAAAAAGAAAAACACAAAATTCCCGGTTCACTTCCCTCCGTGTGCACCGCCCGAGGCTTCACCCGCAAACATGCTAGTTAGATCCATCCAGTGCCGCAACAACACAGCCAGTAGTGGCCCCGCACCTCCACGCTGAGGAGCAGGAGCAGGAGGAGGAGGAGGAGGAGGAGGAGGAGGAGGAGGAGGAGGAGAGAGCCGGGGGGGGCACGCGCGTGAAAAATCCCGCACACTCAGAGAGAAATTAGCCCCTCGTGATCGCCGCCGCGAGGACCCGCAACAGCCATCCTGATAGTAAAAAATGTAAAGACATAAAAAGGTACAGAATCAGATTCTGTTTTCTTCCCGTGCATCTCGTGCAAACACGCAATCACATCCGCGCGCATGCACACACATGCACCGGTCTGCAGGGAGGGAGGACCGGGCACACGCCCACTAGGTAGAATTGCAACGGACCACACACTCACGCGTGCGCGCGCGGAGACACACACACTCTCTCTGTCTCTCTCTCACACACACACACACACACACACACACACACACACACACAGTGCGCTGAGAGTCGGTGTCTGATGTTATCTTCACCCCGCCGTAACCTTTCACGCATGCAGACGCCCACACATTCAGGCACGCGGAGACGGACCTGTCTGCGCGCGTGAAGATCATACTAATGTTTGGTAAATGAAATGCCGGTGAGGAAATGGGTGTGTCCGTGCTGGGGGCGGGACCGGAGACATGAGTGACAGCTGAGGTGACCAGTGAGTCACAGAGCGTCCGGGAAATTAATGAGCCAGTAGAGAAGTGAGCTCAAGTCAGCCTGTTTCTCAATCAATCGACCAATCGCTCAATCAAACTGTGAATAAAAGATGTTCACAATAATTTATTTTTCTGATGATGATTTTGTCTTAACTTGTTCATATAGCTTAATTGTTGATGTTTAGGTTAACTTGATCATTTCTCCTTTCATACTGACTTACATTTATCAATTAGCTAGTATTAACTAACTTATCTATTAACTATTTCAACCGCTAGTCAACTTGGCTACGTTTAGCTGACTATTTCTGCAGTTTAACCATTACGTTCAGATAAATAACAATCATTAATTTTAGCTAATTATTTAATACCTAATTATTTATCAAACTTTTACACATGTATTCAACCATTAATCAGTTAGCTTTAGCTACATCAGCCTCATATTAATCTAATTATTTATATAGAACTATTTCAAACATTTAGCCTTTAACTTTCATTCTTAGCTAATCATTTCAACCATTTAACTATTCTTTTAGCAAACTATTTGAACTATTTATCCACTAGATTCGCCAAATTTTAGCTAACTACTTCAACATTTAGCGAAGTGACGGTATGGTGGCTCGGGGGTTAGCGCTGTTGCGTCACAGCTAGAAGATGTTGGCCTCAAACTTAATCTTAAAACTTAGACTTTCAGGTGATTAGCCTAACTATTAGTCTAATTACTTTTGGCTATATATCTTTATTTAAACCATTTAGCCTAACCATTGCGGTTAGCTAAGTATTTTGACCGTCTGTCCATTAGCCTAGCTCTTCTGCACTGCAGCACAGTGGCTCTGTTGTTAGTACTCACAGAATGAAGGTCTTGGTTTTGATTCCTCACCGGTGCAGGTCTTCTGTTTGGAGCTTGCATGTGCTTAGGTTTTCTCCTGTCAGTGCCCATGACAGATGCACTCGTTCCCCAGGGTCTGTTAAATGCATACTGCATATAAAAATGTATAAATGTGCATATAATGCATACTTTGTTGTACTGTGTAAGACTGTATGTGACAAATACAGAATCTTTTACTTATCTTTTAACCAGAAAAACCTGAACATGTACATTGATATTACATGTGTATTGTGTCAGATGATGAATACTGCAGACAATGAAAGGACCATCTTTAAAAGCCTGAATATAACACTGATTTAACTACAGTTACAATGATAGATTAATCTCCGATTTTCATACTTGGTCTTAATTAAATAAATAACTTTAGAAATGTCAACAAAGTAAGGAAGAACATTTACACAAGTGCTGTACTTCACTACTTAAGGACTGAACCTTAGGCAGGTTCGAAATTAAAAGGAAGGTACCATCTGTGGGTATTTGTCTCCATCTAGTGGTCAAATGTGGGGACTTCGCCTGATGGATTTTTCTCACATTTCTGTCTTAACTCTTGTGTATGTTGATGTTTCTGTCACTTCGCTTTGTCTGGTCCCACAGACTCCAGTAGGCTACTGATGGTGTAAATATAATAATTAGAACAGCAAAATCAACCAAATATTCTTTCTCTCCCGAAGTGTAACAGAAAACTTCTTTTCCACAAACTGAACTTGACAGAATATATAAACAACCAAAAATAAATTACACCATCTTGCTTGTTTATACCACGCCAGTAGTTATGTTTCAAGCAGCAACATCTTGAGTCTGAGTTACACATGTGTAACATCACTCCATCACAGGCAGCAACAACAAACAAGAGCTTAAATATTTTCACAGCAGACATTTTGACTTGCCATACACTGTTTTCCTTTCTTACTGGCATGTACACACGTATTTGTGATGGGAGAGGTTTTACAGTTTATCATCTATATTAGTCCACTGTTCAGGTCTGATCTTTGAGGTGATTTAGAGTGAAGCTTTCAAATGTCCCACTGAATCAAAGTGACAGACGGACAGACCCTGGAGAAGTCACTCTGCCGTGCAGTGTCACTCGTAGGCCTTTTGTGCAGCTGGATGTGTGGGTTGGCTTCAGCTGCAAATCCCGTAACCTAAGCAAGAAGAACCTAAGCTAAAAGACGGAGGCTTGGCAGATTAGCGATAGTGCGTGGATATTAAATTAAAGCGAAAACCATCAATGCCATCCTACATTTGGTATGACGTCTTTGTTTTATGAAAGTCTGTTTGAATTCAAACTCACTTTTCCTGCCAGGGAATAAGAAAGAGTAAACGTCTGTCAGCAGTCTGTCTTTTCAGATGCTTTTGTAAAGCCTCCTTTTGTTTTATTCTCCTAATCTGTACCAGACACCATTTAAGCTACAACAGAAGCATAGCGTGTGTGTGTCTGTCTGTGTGTGTGTGTGCTGTTAATGGGTAAGGAATGTGTTTACAGAAATCTGCAGCACGGGAACATCACAGTTGTACTTCATCTGTAATTTGAAGGGAATGAATGAATCACAGCTGTTTGATTTTTCCGTTTATAAATTAGAGTTATCTTTCTCTGCATGGGTCATCGGTTCCTCCCACTTTTCCCCCTTTATGGCTGAATCTGACAGCGAGGTCAGCTGAAGGAATGTATAGTAACCTTATAGCCTCCTGCAGGTGGAAATGAGATGCCAGCAATCTTTGTCTTTAGTCTGAGGTTCAGAAATTCAAGCTATTTTGCCTGAACAAGTTAATTTGTGCAAACACAAGTCATATAGAAGCCGAGCTCTGGTACAACACTGTCAAAGGGATAGTTTGGGAGATACACAAATCCTTCAAATCTCTTTTCTCTTTGTTCAGTCTGATTCTTATGCTGGTGTCAGCAGGTGAAGGACCTTCAAGGCAGAAAAGATTTCATGGTATTTTCTGTGTTGACTGGAGAACCAGCTCATGAGTGCAAAAGATGCATTAGATTACTGAGGAGCAGAGTGAATATTTCATTCCCAGCCTCCCCCTGTGATGTTAATCCCATCCGAATGGGGCTAATTCTGGAGAGGTTGAATAAAAACCCTCCACATACCCACAAGAGATCAATATGGATAAATTAAAGTCGAACACAACAAGATATGATGGGAAACCATCTGGAAAGCTCACGCTGCTTGCAAGACAACAAAAGATATTGCATGTGACAGGAACTTAAACACAGCACTTGTTCGTGGACACAATCACTGCTGTTTTTTTAAGTGTTTCTGTGGGATTTGTTGCCTTCAAATCATTGGTGATGCAGTAATACACACATCAGGCAATAATGGAGGGATGTAAACTGATCATTATCTTAACCGATGAACAAGTTCTGCTGGCTTTAAACGGAGTCATGCCGAAGCTGATTGCATAAGATGGAGGGAGAGGAAGGATGAAGGAGCAGCAGATAAAGAGAGAAATTCACTAAGACGTTATAAACTCTAACTGCGTAGCAACATTCATAATGAGAATTGATTTCTTGCTTTGATTAATTGTCGCAGCTGTTCAATCAAGCTAAAAAGGCAAATAATCTGGTACCAGCTTCTTAAATGTTTCTCGCTGTTTAATATCATTGAACATCTTTGAATATCTGGACTGTTGGCTGCACAAACATGAAGACATTTAAAGAGGTGAGCTGTTTCCTCTTGTTTCCAATGTTTGTGCTAGGCTAAACTAACCAGCTAACTTCTAACGTAACTCTACCTAAAACGCCTAACTATTCCTTTAATGACATTCAGTTCACTGTTATGTTGATGACTTGATATCATTGTTTGCCTCAGCTCCTCTTGTTGCAGGTGAAGCTGTTGTCTCAGGCTGTCCTGTCTCCAGGCAGAGCCTTGTTGACGTGCAGCAGAGAAGGTTTTCAAAATCTTCCCACTCTGCTGTCTGCCCGCCGACACAGAGTGGTTGTAATAAAACGCGGATCATGTCAGATCAGGTAATCTGGCAGCACAAGTGAAGGTGTTATGAGAATTTGTGCTGATCCATCACAGAAATCCTGCAGTTCCTCCAAAGCGGACATTAAACACTTAATAACAACCACAGGCTTTGGAGAGAAGCCAAAAGCAGGCGGCATACGTGAGTGTGTGTCTGTGAATGTGTGTGTGTGTTTGTGTGTGTGTGTGTGTGTGTGTG
The DNA here is from genome assembly GCF_020382885.2 of Scatophagus argus. Classification (NCBI taxonomy): domain Eukaryota; kingdom Metazoa; phylum Chordata; class Actinopteri; family Scatophagidae; genus Scatophagus; species Scatophagus argus. The sequence goes on along the minus strand of NC_058514.1, from coordinate 1,575,339 downwards.
TGTGTGCGCATCTTCAGCCACTTTAGCTGTAAATTACGGCTCTGCTCACGGAGATAACGACTGCTGGGAAGTCACCAAAAGTTCAAAGCGAATGGGAGAGAAAGAAGAAGAGACTTTGAAGATCTGGCTTCAAAACACGAGACTGGGCAACACTTTAAACTACCGTCTGCACAGTATTGGTTTCATAGAAAGAAACCTGCAGTCATCAGGAACATTAGGGTCAACAGTTTTTGGTTTTTAAACCCACAATAACAGAAGCAGAGAAAACAAACTCTGAATACAACAATGACATATCAACAGCCAGCAGTCACACAGCAACATCACTCATCTGAACAAGTCAAGTCAAACAATTTTAATTTAATTTACTCTATTAATCCCAAGCTGGGAAATGACTTCTCTGCATTTAACCCATCACTGATTGAAACACACACACATGCAACATGCAGTGAAACACACAGGAGCATATTTGGGGTTAAGTGCCTTGCTCACGGTTGGCTAATGGGGGATGGGGACATTATCACTCCACCTCACTCAAATTTTTCCTGCCCGTCCGGTGGGGGAGTCGAACCAGCGACCTTCCAATCACCAGCCGCTTCTCCAACCTCTAGGCCACGGCTGCCCCAAACAAGTCAAATAATCACAATCTTTGAGCTCTGTTTTTGGTCTCCACCACCTCCTGCGCCAACATCAGGTCCAAATTTCATCTTTTTTCAACAGGCTGTTTTGGCATATGACCAAATATCAGTACTTCTTAGTGCTAATGAGTGAATGTTTGAATGGTAAGGCACATTAGCATTTTCCTTATGAGCATGTTAGCATTACAACATTAGCATTTAGGTCAAGCACAGCGAAACAGAACTACTTTCCTGACTGTAAACAACAAGCAATGTGTCGGACCACTTCTCATTTTTACATTTTTTTAACGTTTTTGTTCAGATTAAACAAATTTGTGTCATTTGTTAATTAGCAGAGGTGCTCATCAGGTTATGTTACCTTCAGACAGAACCAAGGTAGATGTTTCCTCCTGCTTCTAATCTAAACTAATGTGCTTCATATCTACTGTACAGACATGTGAATAATCGTGAGTTTCTCATCGAACTCTTGGGAAAATGTGTAAAACTGTTCCTTTAAGTGCAAACTGACCAAAGTAAGATAAATGTGGTGTAGATAAAATTTTCTGATGGCCTGTTAGGAAAACTGTGTCATATTTTCTACTTTGTGCAGCTGAGTGCAGTGCAAACTATGCTGTTTTATTCATCATGCTCATTGTACAAACAAACCTGGGAAGAGATTATTGCAGCTCTGGCCAAACAAACAAAACAAAATGGATTGGCCCTGAGGCGAGAGTGTCCTGAAACACACAAACACAGGCAGCACATGGGTTCAAGGCCAGTAATGAGTGCCTTTTTTCAGGGTGTGTGTGGTATATTGTCTTATTTGTCTGGACTCTGGAGCCAATTTGCTGCGGGCTTGATATCTAAATGCTCAATTAGAGTCATTTATCATTGGTGCACAACCTCAAAGATACACAACGTATGGCTTGTGCGTACTTTCAGGGGTTCACAGCCATCAAAAGTTGATGAAAAGCCAAAGGCTTCCCTGCTTATACGGGAGACAACTTCATCCTTCTCACTTCGACAGAACGACTCGATTAATTCAGTCTGAGACTTTAAATCGCTGCCCGCTTTATCACCCTCCTTAGCTTTGATAGTCTTGCACCCTCGAACTGCTAAAAGCAGCACTTTGAGACCACAGACGTACGGTGGATCTTGTGTGCAATCTGTAACTACAGAAGAAAAGAGCCTCTCTTCACCTCCAGAACTAAACACTAAAGCTCAGCAGCATCTCAGAGTTCACCTGCAATCAGGTGCAAGATTAGAAAACGTAAGATATTAGAAGAGACAGAGAAGGACAACACATAGACACAAAGTGACTCCAAAACAACTGTAATAGTTTTCTCTCTTTTAGTCTGTCCTGCTCCTGTGTGGCATGGGAAGGAGGAAGTCTGACATGTCTGTACCCAGGAGCTCATGGTGTTGTGAGTGTGTGTTTGTGCTCCATTTTCCAGGTGAGAAGTTCTGTGAAAATCTGTTCATTATCTCCCCATCTTTACTGAATGAGATTCCCATGAGGTTCTATTTCCTGAGGGCTTTACTGTCCGAAAAGGGTTTTGACAGGAGGGAGAAAACACGTCTGAGAGGAAGACTTAGCAGCTGTTACAGGCTGCAAAGTTTCTCCTCGCTTCACTGTGCTTCAGAACCTTTTAAACTGCTAGCTTAAATACCATCAGATACCAACACACGTTAGATGCCGACACTTTGTCACGTACCCCCCACCCAACCCAAACAACATTTAGATAGAGTAGGTACCTCTACGGTTATTTTAGATTACATTCTCAAATAGAAAGTATTTGGAATTCGAAGTTCTGCATGACTTTTAATATTGTCAAAACACACCCAGAAAGTTATTTTATTCCACTAGCTTCAGCCTCATACAGTATATAGACAAAAGTATTGGGACAGAGCTGAGCGTAGAGTTGGTCCTTCAGCTCTAACAGCTTCCACTCTTCTGTGAAGGCTTTCCACAACATGTTGGAGTGTTTCTGTGGGAATTTGTGCCCATTCATGCAGTAGAGCATTTGTGAGGTCACACACTGATGTTGGACCAAAAGGCCTGGCTCACAATCTCCGTTCCAGTTCATCCCAAAGGTGTTGGATGGGGTTGAGGTCAGGGCTCTGTGTGGGCCAGTCAAGTTCTTCCACACCAAACTCATCCAACCATGTCTTTATGGAGCTTTGCTTTGTGCACTGGGGCACAGTCATGCTGGAATAGAAAAGGGCCTTCAACAAACTGTTGCCACAAAGTTGGAAGCATAGCATTGTCCAAAATGTCTTGGTGTGCTGAAGCATTAAGATTTCCCTTCACTGGAAGTCAGGGGCCGAGCCCAAACCCTGAGAAACAGGTCCATAAAGAGGGGTGTCCCAATACTTTTGTCTATATAGCGTATGTTTCATTTGTCCTCTGCCTGGCTCTGTAAGAAGAGTCCTGGTGGTTCCCAGTCATGGTGAACATTTCTCGTGACACACAGAAGAGAAATGCTCCCCCATGTGCCCCCTGGGACCAGTGTAACCAACATGTCTTTAAACTCTATTCACCTCGTACATGCGTGTCCCGACGGTGGGATCGGCTCATAAGAATTGGGGTTAAATTCAATCAGAGCGTGACAGCGTTACTCTGAGACGGTGGGAGAGTATTTTGACATGTAAAGAAGAGGATGTGACAGAGTGACCCTTGACTCCCTTCAGCCCCCAGATGTAAACATCCCATGCCACAGTCCTGCGTTAATGCTCTGGTTTTTATATAATAAACACACAACAGGAACATACAGACACACACAGCAGTAAAAACATGGACAGAATCCAAGACAAGGCAGGGAAAAGAAAACATGTCATTCATGTTAATCAAAATGAGAGATTCATACCAAACCAGCATGTCTGAGTGAAGCCCTTCAAACGGGACCAAGTGTTTCAGCAATTGGCCACAGTGTTCAAATTTCCTCAAACCTCAAAGATCTCAGGGGTCCCAGCAAAACAATGAGTTAAATCAGCATTGTTTTTAACATGGTGCAGTAAATCCACCACTAAGCTGAAGCGAAGTTTCAATGGAAAGTCCTTTCTAAGTTCTCAACTGCTTGTTTCAAACACTTTACTGAACCTGTCTTAATCGGCTTAAAGAAAGTCTTAACTGGTGAAGACTCCACTGAGTAAGCTAAGGCGTAAGGTTCGAACCCAAAGTGGCTCTTTGTCGGCCAGTAACTACTTTCCTTTCTACAGTCATTTTACACAATCTGTGCGCAGGAATCTCTGCTTTGAAACAGATGTACCCAATTATCTTTAAAAGCACAAGGTCTCTGCAGGTTTAGTGCAATAATGTGATTTGGTTTGCCAAGGTGAACTGACACGACAAGCTGGAGTGGTGGTGCAGGACAAGGTCGACGGCATTCGAGTTCTAGTGGTTAACATGAGTGGTAAACACGCAGCCTTTTATTTTTAATCCATCCATTTTGTGGGCCCACTTATCCTGTGCAGTCATGTGGGGATTTAGTGCGAAACATATCGCTGTGTTCAAGTCCTGTCTGACTCCTCCTCTCGTTCACAGCCACACTTGTTGAAAAGAAAAACACACCTCCCACATTCCAGTATTCCCAGATTGGGGATTACACAGAGGCAGCATGGCTAATGTCAGTGCGAAATCTACTGGACCGCACGGGTTTCCAGGTTAGGAAGTTTTGTAAAACCAGTTCACACTTGGAACAAAATAAACTCGGCCCAGTTTTTTTTCCTGTTAGGTTTGTGATAATATACAGCTGACAGTGAGGTTAAAATTCCTGACGTGATTGTGATTTTCGGAGCGAAGTCCACATCAGGAAAAATGTACACATTCCCATCATACTTGTTTATATCTAAACTACAACAAGACTTTTAGAGAAATTTGGTAACCATGGCAGTAAATCACTCAAAGAGCTTCCTGTCTGTCTCCTCACTCTCAGCCTGCCCAGTAGATGTGAAAATGCCAAAACCCATAATCCACACAGCCAACACGTCCACACACAACACATACAGATTGACACGCCTGCACCTCACACTGACATGTTCAGATTTACGCTGCAGTGACAACGAGGCAGTTTGTTCAGGGCTGAAGAGGCAGAAAGGACAAAACTCCCGCATCTCCGACCAGATGGCAGCAATGTGAGGCGTGAATGTGAGGCGTGGACTGAAGCGCTGAGGTGATATTCTGAGGGCTCTGCTGATCATGTCTGAGAGATCAGAAGCACAAAAAAATCTATGTTTTAAGTTGAAGTGCAGCTTCGTTGCATTTATGTCTCATGGTTTTGAATGTCCAATAAGCAAATCCTTTCCATGATGTTCTATAGTAAAAAAGCTAAATACGACGCGTACAACACGCCAGAAAGAGCAAGAAAGTCCGAGCAGGGTGGAGGTCGGGGTTGGTGGATGTTTTAAACAAACGCAGGACTTTTCATATCACGATGATGACGGTCATGGAGATGGGAAGCATCAGTCCGCTGAAGCTTCAGCCTCGTTTCCTCCTTCAAGGTTCATCCAGTCGTCACCAGATTTGGTGCGTAATATGTTCTGTTGCTAAATGCTCCATTACTAGTTACTCTGACATAATCATGGTCACACCTTTCATTCCTCATGCAAGGCCACGGGACATTTACTAAAAGCTGAGTAATAGATCATGCTGTCACACTTCAGAGTGACATTACTCACATGAGAGGGCTCGTGCACGTAGTGTGATACGTTTTATGAATTATTGAGAGCACACAGTAATGTTCTTATTTATTTTACAAGCACCACATTTTACCAGCAGAGCACAGTCAGTATTCACCATGGAAACCATCCTCAGTCTGAGCAGGCAGACACTGACCTCCAGCTCTTGTACATTTCCTCAAATATGGGATGCATTAGATTACTTTCTGCTGCTTCACATCAACAACAGTTTGACTGCAACATCAAATCTCGCACTGCTGCCGAGCCTTAACTTCCTTGCTGACATTTAGATCAACACAATCACCAGTTCAGCAGAGCTGCAGACGAACCCAACGAACCGAAATTTTAAATGCGTTCAAAGTCCAACCTCAATGGTCCCTTAAATCGAACTGTCACAGTTAACCTCAGCTCTCCACACAAGGATTCATTTGACTGTGATTTCTTTATCTTGGCTTAATTAATTGAATGAGGCTGAGGTTGGAAAAAACAGACAGGTGGGCAAACCAGCACAGGTCATCAGCGCGCGCACACACACACACACACACACACACACACACACTACAGTCACATAACTTTGCTCACTTTAGAGCCTCATAAAGTCAAACCTAACAGGTAGTGTGACATGTTGGGAAATATGAGCTGGATCAGAAGCTGAGAGAAAACACAATCAGCAGCTTTGAACAAAAGAACATTTCTGAACGCCACGTCACGATTTAGAGGCCTGAAAGACTTCATCTTGACTTTGCACTTTGCTAATGAACATTTGTGGCTTACGCTCGTCTTGAATAGCAGCGACACGGACTTTCCTGGCACGTCAGCTCGCTCGCGTTTAATTGGCCAAATCATTCCCTGCTGACTGTGCTGTGGGTTTCTGCCTGAGATCAGAGGATATTCGTTTGGACAGATTTCTCTGTTGAACAGCTCATCAGACTAACCTCTTATCATCCTGTCAGCATGGCCAACTGCACACACAGTCCAATGTCCTCTCATGTCTGACCGCCAAACACTACGCACACTCGGCCCAGACACACAACCCGAGCTCAGCGTGTACACAAACACACACACACACGTGGAGCTCGCAGGACTGAAAGCCCTCGACCCGACAGCTCCTACAGATGTGAACCTAGCAGTGTGAATGCATCCCTGTATGCCTCACAGCAGCCCCGACTGACCCACCTCATCTCCTGACTGTAGGAGAGAACATCTCAAAATACACACATGTGTGAGTTATGGGTACATAATGTGAGGGCAGTATTGTATAGAGAACACGATCATCATAAAGCCTCTCGGTCACACGCAGTCATAATACAAACTGTTCTGCTGTAACTGGACTCCCAAACTCCCAGAACAGCCACAGCATACTAGTGATTAACAACCCCAGGGGGTCTGGACTTTCCAGGAGAAGTTCAGTTCATGTGAAAAACAGATTCAAAACGTTAAGATTTAAAACAAAAGTTAAATTAAAAGAAGCCTCACTAAAGTCGTAGACAACCGAGTATGAATTTGTAAACCAGCAGACACTGCTGAGAACAGCTGAAAATGATAGACAAATGGTTAAAACAGCTAACTAAAACTAAACTGGATGGATAAACCTCTTAAACAGCTGCAAAGAATTAAAGGACAAATGGTTAGCTAATGGAAAAACTAACTAAAGTAAAATGATTATTAAAATGGTCCAGCTAGCTAAAGATGAACAGCTGGAACAAACAGCTAAAAATAATAAATGGTTAAAACTTTAAATAAAATTCACAATTCAGTTGGTTAAAATATTGTGGAACTGTCCACTTTTAGATGATAAATATCCTGTCAGATTTAGACCTCTGGGAAAAATGAGTTTTGAGATCCAGAAAAATGAGATCCAGATTTTCTTTGAAAGGAACTCGTAGCCTGAAGTAAATTTCATTTTTGACAATATTTTCTATTTTCTCACTTTTCCAGCATAAAACAATGAAGGGAAAACAAACACAAACCCAAACAGTCAACGTGATGGTTTGCAGAATAATTGCACGTTCACATTTGGACCATCAGTCGTGGACACGAGTTCAGGGTTTTGTTGAGCAAGTCGCTGGTTTCGTAACTTTGACTGAAACTCTGAGCTAACGTCAGCTGCTAAAGTGTTAAAGTGCTGCTCATCAGGCCTCATTTGCCTCTCACCAGGCCAACTTAAATCACAATAATTCAACCCATTAACTGTTCTCAGAAAGTCACCTTTGAATGCAATAATAACTCTAGACTTTCTACTTCTTTAAGGGGCTGTTTGATCAGACAGTCTGAACTCAGACGAAGGTTTAAGTTCAGGTGGTTAAAGGGAACACGAGGTGTTTAATTAATCATCACACAAATGAAAGTGTGTACGTGCACTGCTTCAAACTCATCCGGCTGGAATCTGCTGTGTCCAAAATATCACGAGTCCCACGTGTGAAACCAGAAACAGGAAGTGTGTTGCAGCAGCAACACACACTTCACACACAGCCGAAGAAAATCTGCCAGTAACGCTTTTCTGTTGTAAAAGACTTTCAATGAGGGCATGAGGTTTGGATGTTCAACAGGCCGTCAGCAGGCTGAACCGAACCGCATGCTGAACCGAACCGCAGCCTGAACCGAACCGCAGGCTGAACCGAACCGCAGGCTGAACTGAACCGCAGGCTGAACCGAACCGCAGCCTGAACCGAACCGCAGGCTGAACCGAACCGCAGGCTGAAGTGGACGCTGCAACGATGGATTGTATCAAGTGGTCCAAAGATTTATATACGCAGACAAGCAAATACAACAAGACGGCAAATACGTGAGGTGAGACCAAAATCAGTCAGCCAATCAATTGCAATCAAATTTGTAAGACCAAACAGCCTCGACTGAAAGAAATCAATGGAAACAGAATCAGATGAAATAAAACAGAATTAAAGCGTGAAGCTAACCGTCCAAGCGTACATGATGAAATGTCACCAGCTCAGACATCTCTGTTGTTAATTTCTACCTTTTCACTTTATCTTGAGCTTAAGATCTTTGGGTTCTGGACTGCTGCTCAGATTAACCGAGCGGGTTGGTTTCTTTTCAGAACAAAATATCTTAACACTGAGCATCAGCAGGTCCATCAGGACTGAAATTCAGCTGCAGTCCAACAGTCTCCTGACTTGACTAACGGCTGCTGCTGAAGCTGTACAATAAAAGTACAAAACAACCTTCTGAGAGCTTCTTTGTTATGAAGTGAATGTTCCCATATGTCCTGTTTTATTTTTAACAGCTTTAAATATAATATTTAATCTACTGGAGACTCAAAGACTTTAGAGGAGAACAATGGAAGGTCAAACAGCTCATTGTAAAGCCTCAGCTCTTCACATAACACACACACACACACACACACACAGTGCATATAAATGGTAACGTATGCAGAGAAAACAGACTGACTGCAATCTGTTTCTCACTGGTTTTGTGCGGCTGAACTCGCTCAAAGCCAGAGCCATCAGATGTGAACGTGGTGATGAATTTGTTACAAGTGAAGCCGTTTTAGGCCGCGGTGGGATGTCCAGCTCAGAGATACTTTACTTCTGTTTTGATTCAAGGAAAGTTTTGCTCTGTTTGCTGTTGTTTTTTGACTTGTGTAAAGGGTCAGAGTGGTGGAAGGAGTTCATCACAGGCAGCTCAGATCGTGTCTGTTCCCTCCCTCTCTCACTGCTGTGTTTCCCTCTCTGGCTCCTCAGATTTTGCCCTGAGGACTGTTGTTGACTCAGTATTGAGTTACTGTAGTATTGAACTGTCCAAACAGGACCTGTGGAGATAATAGAGAAGCCCAGCAGACCCACTGGGATAATGAATAGTTAATTAAAGAACAGTATGAAGTACACTCAGAGGGGCAGTAAGTGGGATTTATTTACAGCCTCTTTGGCTGCAGGAAATGACCACATCTGTGAGTCCTGATGGTGTTGCAGATCGATACCAACAGTTCACCTGGAGCAGGTGCTGAAACACTGTGACATAATCAGTGATAATGTGAAGACTGTCTGAAGAAACTACAGAGTCACACAGCAGTGCTGAGTGACAGGAAACACTACTTAGACGTGTTTGAGTTTAAAACAGATTTGGCTCTTTCACATCCAAATCTTTCTTTTGTTCGGTGGCTGAATCGGTTTAAGAGATGATGCAGGAACTTGTGCCTTCAGTCCAGGAGTGAAAACGTTTTCTTTTCGATAACGCAGTCTTTGCTGTTATCATGATTTGGTGCAGGCCAGGATGGCTCTGAAAACAAGAAACTTTTTCTGTTTTCATTCAGCCTCATGCTTCTATTTTATACGCTGTTCATCCTTTGTTTTCTTTTTTCCTTTGTGTCTTTGTTTTGTGTGCGAATATTTGGATACGTGTGTATGTTGACAGAACGAAACCAAACCAGGCGCAAAAATAGGCAAAGTGTTTCTGTACAAACAGAAAAGGTAAAGTTCTTATCAGTATGCACATACCAGCCTGGGTTGTGTATTCATATTATGGCAATCTGACAGGTTTCATAATCACAGTGTAATAAATCTATAAGTCTGACAGCCCAAACGATTACCACCATTGTTTAAACACAACACATTATGTAATGGTCTGCAGGAGCAGCAGGCTCTGCCCATTCACAAACCGCTTGGCATGAAAAACACGGCCAGGCTCTGAGACTTTTCAGTCTCTCTCTCTCCACTCCTGCTGCTTGCATATAGATTGAACATTAAGATACTAAGCTGTGGCCTCGTAAGGCTGCCAGAGCAGGAAATTATGGTGCGCTTTACTTCAGTGTCAGAGGAAGACGAGATTCCTCCACAGGGGATACGAGGTCGCTCCCATCGTTTTATCGTCACAACACAAGAAATCAATGAGTTTTGCTGTTTTATTCTTGAAAAAGAAGAGTCAAAGTTTGCGCGCCGGGCTGTTGGCCTGGCTTTCACGTAACAAACAAATGATTGGTAGACTTTGGAGACAGAGCCAGGCTACCTGTTATTTACCTGTTTCCAGTCTTTATGCTAAGCTAAGCTAAGCTAAACCAAGCTAAGGCACTGCCTCACAGACAGAGAGAGTTCTCACTCCTCCGATCTCCTCTGAAACTTTTCACTTGGACTCACAGCAGTGCTGAGCTTCCATTCGGATGAGTAAGCTTTGGTTTGGTTACAGTTAAACCACAATGTAATCCGGTTTAAAAGTGACTCCAGCCTCGGAGAATAACTCATCAAAGAAAGACATTTTTGAGGTAAATGAACAGATAAAAACTGAGTTGGAGATGTATTTGGGGGAACTTTGTGTGGATGTTTGGAGGGAGGCCGGAGCTTCACGTGTCTGCCTGCAGCCGTTTGCTTTCTCGCTCAATGCTGAGAAAACAAACGCAGCCTCTGAGGTTATCAGGTTATCGCTGCATAAACACATTAATACTGCAGACGCTCTCCCTCACACACACACACACACACACACACACACACACAGAGCATGTCATGGTCAGAATAACTGGAAGGCTAAATCAGCATTCAGGTGAGGAGTCAGTCCGCGCTGATGAGATGTTAATCAGATGTATTTCAGGAATGCTTCTCTGTTTCTGGGTGGTTGCACCGTGCATGTAAATTATCTGTTAATCAATCAGTCAGCTCACGTGTAATCATTAGAAAGACCAAGAACCTGAGGCTCCAGCTTCTCAGATGTTGGGATCTGTCAGCTCTGTATGGCTGAAAGCTTAGTATCTTTGTTTTGTTGACTTTTCAGGGCTTTTCTGGGGTTCCAACGCTGATGATCCTGCAGTCAGCGCAGTGGGAGGGAGTGAGGAGGAAAGATGCAGCAAACAGATGGAGGCAAAGTTACAGAGAAACGTAATTATTGCAGCTTTTAGCAGATGCTCTGTGGCCCAGCAGCCAGCTGGGGAAAACACCTCACTTAGGTGCGTTACATCACACAAACCGAGGCTGTGAGATGGAAATCTAACATCCTGAAGTGGAAAATAGAAAAGCTTGAGAAAAAATTAAAACAAAAGACAAAATTTTTGATTTGTTCACACTTCTTTTTCCACACACTCTGGAACTTCCTCCCTGCAGGCTGCACTTTATCGTGTGTGTTGTTAAGAGGGAGGGGAGTGAGTGTGTGTGTGTGTGTGTGTGTGTGTGTGTGGGCACGGGGGGCTGGTCTCTGGTCTTAGGAACCTTTAAAAGAGGCTGGTTCTGCAGCGGTGTAGTTCGGATTCAAAGCAGCTTCTGCGTGTTTAGTGCATATGCAGAATAGTTGTGTATTTTTGTTTGTTCTGATCGGTTCACTCCTCACGTGTCCGCGCGCAACCCGCTGATCAGCCCGTACATGTTGGAGTGATCAGGTCTCCGGTGGTGACGGTAACGCACAGGCGGGCAGCCACCTCCGTGCGCCCGGGGGAGAAGCGGCCACCATGCTGTTCCCGTCGGACGGCCCCTTCAACATCTCATGCACAAACTGCACCGAGGAGCTCAACTCGACGCAGCAGCCGGAGGCCGGAGCCGCTGCGGGCCTCAGCGGGAAGAGAAACGACACCGACCCGTTTGGACGCAACGAGCAGGTGGCCAAGATCGAGATCACCGTCCTGAGCCTCGCGTTTCTTGCGGCGGTGGTTGGGAATGTGAGCGTGCTGCTGGCCATGTCCAAAAACCGGCGGAAACCGTCGCGCATGCACCTGTTCATGAAGCACCTGAGCCTGGCGGATCTGGTGGTCGCGTTCTTCCAAGTGCTGCCGCAGCTCTGTTGGGAGATCACCTTCCGTTTCTACGGACCGGACTTTCTGTGCCGCATCGTGAAACACCTGCAGGTGCTGGGCATGTTCGCCTCCACCTACATGATGGTGATGATGACCCTGGACCGCTACATCGCCATCTGCCACCCGCTGCAGACGCTCCAGCAGCCAACGCAGCGCGCATACATGATGATCGGCTCCACCTGGGCGTGCAGCCTGGTCCTCAGCACCCCGCAGTACTTCATCTTCTCCCTGAGCGAGGTGCGTCCCGGCTCGGCCGTGTACGACTGCTGGGGACACTTCGTGGAGCCGTGGGGGGTGCGCGCCTACATCACCTGGATCACGGCCGGGATCTTCCTCGTGCCCGTGGCCGTGCTCATCTTCTGCTACGGATTCATCTGCCGCACAATCTGGAGGAACCTCAAGTACAAGACCCACCGGAAGAGCGTCGGCGCCGTGGCCGAGGCCACTAAGAACGGGATCCTGGGCAGGAACTCGGTGAGCAGCGTCAGCACCATCTCCCGTGCCAAATTACGCACGGTGAAGATGACTTTCGTGATCGTGCTGGCGTACGTGGTGTGCTGGGCGCCTTTCTTCACCGTGCAGATGTGGTCCGTGTGGGACGAGACCTTCTCCTGGGACGGTGAGTCACCTGCTGTCCGCTGTGAGCGATCGCATACAAACAAAACGTCTTTCTCAGATATGTCAAGCGCCTGAGCTGTCGGCAGTTTAAGCAACGAGAGATTTTAGTTTGTCTTCTTGTTGAATTCGACTCATTTCTAGAGAACTGGGGAGGGATGACCAGCCTGTAGTGCAGAAGAAAAGAGCAAAGAAAGAAAACCTAAGCGGCCAGCCGTGTGGACTGGACTGTTTCAAGGATGTGACGATGATCACTTTTATGTGCCTTCAGATTCGGCCATGAGAACAAGACATGAATAACAGATCTTTTTAGAAGCCAGAGTTTTAGAGGAACGTAAAGGCAGCATTTAGTAAGTCTTTAATGCCATCTCTAATCCTGTATTATGAACCTGATTATTTTGGGAAAACGAGAAAATGAGAAAATTAAACCATTCAGTGTAAACATGTTCCCTCTGACTTTAATGAAAACGCAGAAACAATCCACAAAATGTCATCCAGTGCAAAGTATCTTAAAACCGTCTGTAAAATCTGAGATTTTCAAAGTAAAAGCACGGGCCTACAGGGTGTACACCACGATGAAAACCCGAAGAGGCTGCAGTTCTGTGTCTCCCAGAGGATAAACTGTGTTTGGTGATCCTCACTTTTCAAACACCCTCATCACTTTCAGCTGAATGCTACCATCAGCCTGCAGAAACACTCACAATGACTCAGTGGGATTCATCACAGCAGGCGTGTAAGCGACGCAAATCACCAGAAAGAAAAGTAGATATTGTATGTTTGTGGAAAAAATGATCATGTGTTGCCTTAAAATATCCATTTGTTTTCACCACGAGCACCGACGGAAAACGTTTGCTGGTTAAAGAGCTCGCAGCCGCCGCGCTCCGGCGTTTCTATCTCAGTTTCGTTGGAACAGTTTTTCAAACTATCACAATGTATAAGTGTGATGTGAAAATATTTCAGCTGGAAACTTTGCCTGTGTCCAAACCGCTTCACAGAATAACTTAAGGCAGCTATTTGGCATTTTAATAAAACTCAGACATGTGCAGTCAGTGTGTATGATGGAGGTGAGGAAATGAATCTGCTCACCCACCAGAAGAATTCATCAAGACGTCCAAAGAGAGGTTCACTGGCTCATGGTCGTCCAGGTGCTGCTTTCACTGGCTCATGGTCGTCCAGGTGCTGCTTTCACTGACTCATGGTCGTCCAGGTGCTGCTTTCAGAGGCTCTCTGAAACTGACAGGAATACATTTCTCAGTTCTTGTCCTTCTTGGGCATAAAAACAGACAAAACTGAACATGCTGAATAGCAACACCAGCAGTTTAAATCCAAGTCTCCAAGGCACAAAAACATTCTGTCCTGCGTGCAGGAAATCTAAGTTTAGCCAGTTTGACCCATCAAATGAACCTGATTTTTCAGCAAAACTGACAAAAATTGTGGTGGATATCGACTCCGGGTGAGCTGCCCTCAGCTCCAGTAGCTTCTGTAACTCAGTCTCGTTCTTTTTGTTTTACAGATTATAATGCAGAATAAGATGCTTGTGGTAATTCAGAAATAGTGTTATGAAATAGGCAACACAAATATATTTTGTTCCATTTATGATTTTATAAATCTGTCAAATCGTCGTTCTTCTCTCCTGATATCAGCACAGTAAGCACAAACCCAGCACCAGCCAGGCTCTGCTTACTTGTGATGGACACCATTTTGGACATTTTATAGACCAAATAATTGGCGCGTAATTTAACTGTTCGCTAAGCCCCGCCTCCCATAGTTACTGTTGCTATGCCTGTCAGTGCAGCCAATTTAACAACTTCACCCGTTAGATTGAGTGACTCTTAAAAGACACAGCGAATAAAAAAGTGAAGTTCTAAGCTTGTGTCCTTGTGTCCATTCACCTCTTGTTAGATGCTAATCCGGGCTCTTTTCTCTTCCTGTAAAATATTTGGGATGACTCATTTTGAAGAGTGATGACGCCCAGCCCCACTTCTTTACAAACCCTTCAGTTGAGATAATAACTGTCAGATTTATCTGTGATGAGAGTAAGTGCCAGCCGAAGGCCTGCACAGTGTACAGGAAGGAGAGGAGAGGCTCAGACTGGGGCTGGACGTGACAATAAACATTTAACAGGCGGATCCGTGACTCACAGCTACAGTTCGACTCCCTCCAGAGAAGAAGTAAACACGTCAGATTAGCTGCTGACATTTCATAAATCTCTTTCTGTTTCCCCCGTAGACTCTGAGAACACCACCGTCACGTTGTCCGCCCTGCTGGCCAGTCTCAACAGCTGCTGCAACCCCTGGATCTACATGATCTTCAGCGGACACCTCCTCTCCGACTTTGCCAGCAGCCTGCCGTGTTGCCGCTCGCTGAGGAACAAGTTTGTCCACCGGGATTCGGACAGCAGCATCCGCCGGACCACGCTGCTGTCCCGCCTGCACGGCCCACGCCTCTCAGAGCCGTTCAGAGACCTGAACCCCACCCCCAAAACCTGTCCGCAGTGCCCATCTACATCCTGACCGGTGGAAACCCTGCCTGAAGTGATCTGAATCTGCTGGTCTGTGGCGGTGAAGGAAGGTCCCAGCTCAGCTGAGGGTCACACCTACAGTTTGCTTTCTTTGGTCCAAACCAGAGTGGAAAAGTTTACCCCGAGGCGGCTTATAGTGTTGGTCTGATTAGGTTTAGACAAAGAGTTTTAATGTCTAATGTCAGCCTGACAGATTGGATTTTTGAGGGTCAAAACAGATCCATTCATGTAAACTTTATCTATTAGCATGACGGTCTTGATTTCGCTCTTTGGTGTAACTTAACTGCTTTAGTGTCAAACGTGAAAAATGGCTGATAATGAGCATCTGTCTACAGTGAGGTTCATTTTGTGACATGTTTTGTGATCCCCTTGGATTTCCTGCACATCACTGAGTGAACTAACCTCAGGTGATTAAAGTTACTGAGTCGTTGTGGAATCTGATTTGGGCTTGATGACAGAGGGGTCCAAACTGGACCGAGTCTGTGCCAGTCTGGGTCAGTTGGTGTTTACGGTCGGCAGATAAAATCAGATAAAAAGAGCCTGGCGTCACATCTGTGGTTCCAGAAACATGCAGTAGAAATGTACAGCGTCACCGTTTGACAACGTTTGGCGACTGGGCTGCAGTAACAGCACAGTCACAACTCTTTGTAAAGGTACTTCACACTGACTACTTTTATTATTAATTATCACACCGATTAGTCATTTGGACTATCGTAAAAATTTCAAGCAAATAGTTAAAAATGTGCACAAGTATGTAAGTTTACATATTTAAATAATTGGTTTCGTCCATCTATCAGTACAACTGCTCCACAGAAGACAAAGAAAACCAGTAAATATTTACATTTGAGGAGCAGGAACCAAAGTCTGGATTTATTAAACTTCCATCAGAACTGCTGCTGATTTATTTCCTTTCTGTTAGCTGCTGATAACCAGACTGTTTCAGCTCTAAAAGGTTTACTCCTTAATTTAGCTCAGATTCTTCTGTACCTGCTGCACCTTGTTGTAATTGTTAAAAATGAGTTTGTAATTTGAAGCTTCTGAAGTGTAACGATTTCTACATTCATATTAAAGTCATGTGAAAGCCAGTGTGAGCTTATTCAAGTGTACATTACCCTCAGTCCCTTTGGATAGTAAACAGACAAGAGTGACAAATATAATGTTGGATGTATGATGAATAAAATGCACTTTGTTTAATAGAAATGATGTTGTTTGGCTCGATCGATGTAATGTCTGTATACTGTTTGAATATATATTGCACACATTGTGAAGAAAGATAAATGATGCTGTGTTGCATACTCACATGACGTGTGACTGTTTTCTGCTCCGGACTGTTTGTGCACAGCTCCACAGCTTATGTAACAGCAGGTTTCCAGGAGGCTTGACTGCTTTCAACCTCAGACAGTGGAGAGTTAAACAAACAGCTCAGCCACAGAGTGATGAAGAGTTCAGGTGAGGAAGAATCTCATTTCAGATTTAGCCATGCTAGCGGTGTGGCAGTGTGAGTATGTGCTGGCATTAGGCTGTGATTATTCTACTTTTATATGAGTAAAACATGTAAATACTTCTTCCTCCACTGCTGAAGACATGGTTTCCACGTCGCCATTTGTAAATTCTTGTGGTGAATTCCAGAAAAACGCCTCTAGCCTTTCCCCTTTGCACTGGAAAACAGAGAGTGGATGCAGAACGGTAGCGTCGAATGCAAGGTGAAGCGCAGGTCTCGCTGCCGCAGGAGCTGATGGCTTTGACTGTCTGAAATGAAAAGAGATAATTGCTCGTGTTGCAGGTTCATATTTTACATCGTCATCTTTAATTGAGTTGTTCAGAGGAAAACTCAGAGCCTGGAGGCTGAATTGATTGGTGGGGATGAAAGGAACTGGAAGAGTGAGGAGAGGAAGAGGGAGGCGGGAGACACGTGAGCCAACAGCAGGTTATCATAGTTTACAAAACGCAGTGACAATGCAGACATTTCACACAGGAAGGGATCTACTGACACTGGTCCACACAGGAAACGAGCTGGGAGACTCAGGGGGAGTTCTGTACGTTTAAACGTTATGACATGATAACCCGCCAAACCTCCCGATTTCAAAGAAAGTGATAATATATATAATAATAAGAAAGTTTATCTGTATAGTGCTTATCAGTATACTTACATGTACTGTGATGTATGAGAAGAACAAATGGGCAGTGAGTGTAAGGTGCCTGACCTATTTTATCATCGAGAGCTCAAACCACATCACCCGTTAGTGCAAGGAAGTTGTTTAATAAGGATGAAATGAAGTAAAACCTTATTTCTCCATACTTGTGCTTGTGTACTCCGCTACATCCCAGTAAGGATCTGCAGCCTCCCAGCAGGTTCCTCGTGGCCCTGTTTAACCCTCTCACTCCAGGACCATGTGTTTTGTCTGATTCCTTTAGTGTGAATGTAAACAGAAAAACACATGGCTCACATTGACACACAGCAGACCGAGCAGGACGTGGACCTCGGGGGAAATCCAGACTGACTGAGGTAAGTCAGGAGCTGACGTGAAGCAGCTGAGGGCACAGAGAAATGCAAAAATACTTGTCCTTTACACACCACGAACACACTAATATAATTCAACCCAGAGACCACTGCTGTGCTTGATCCTCCCCAAACTTGAACCAAGTTCCAGAGTTACCAAAGCTCAGAAGAATAATCTGTCTGTGTAATTAAATGTCCAGGTTCAAAGTGAAAACAATAAAACGTAGCAGAGCTGAGTGTGCTGTCAGTATCCTCACAGACAGGTCAGTACATTTCCCAAAAGTAACTGTTCTCTCTGCCATTCCTCCTCTCCTTTCTACAAGTTTAAATGACAGATGAATACTCACAATTCAAGCACATGCAAATGAATTATCTTGTCCCACTTTCTGCAGTGACAGCCTCCAAAACGTGATGTGAAATGAACTGAATCAGTGGTTACAGAGAGAATACATCAATGTAAAAGCTGCTGGGAGACATGCTGTAGGGTCAGCACAGCAATTTACATACAGTCTATAGTAATAGGTCTAACCTACAAACGCACCATCCTAGCTACCATGATAGAGTAAAGGGTTTATCCACATGGTTACCATAGTTACCTTTTTTAACCAAGACTCTCCTCAGGCCTTGACAAAGTCTAGTCTCCCATCTGCTCTGAGAGAATTTCAATTTAGAATCAATCACATTGTCCACAGGAACACATTTTTATCAGAGAGCTTAATGCAGGAAACTGGGAAAAGGAAGCGTGCTGTTAAAGACAGGAAGTGTAGATGAATGTGGCTTTAAAATGGAGCAGCTTTCATCATTAATGACCTCGGGTGGAGTCCCATCCTGCGCTGAGGATTTAAGTGGCCTCTATCTTTCCATATATCACTGCGACTCCTTTTCCTCTCCTTACATTCAGTCTGCCTCTCCACCTCTGTGAACACATAACATAACACATTCCTCTTCTTTTTTAACCTCTTGTTTCAGTTGAGATTGAGGAGGGTTTTAGGATTTCTGTTCACACCTGTTCACATGAGAACAGAATCAGATCAGGTTTCACCAAAAAGTTCTTCACATCCAAGGCATTTGTCAAGTTCCAGAGAGCACAAGGACTCAACCTTCAATAATTTTCCATTTATTTTGAATCTAGTGAAATTAGCAGTCCTCACAGCTGTTCACTTTTTAACTAAAACTACCATCTGAAGCTGTTTTCCATAGTTTTTTACTTGTGAATTTGTTCATGTGAAGGAGACTACAAAGCTTTGTTTCGCTACGTGGATCATTGATTACTGCCAGATTACACTGTGTTTTTCCAGCAAACTTCACAGGAGTCAGCAATGACACTGCAGACATGTGAATTAAGTGTTTCATATTAAACTTTTAATCTGCATCTGGATGCAAATTTGCTTGAAAAGACACACAGTGGGAATGGTCCAAAGATGGATCTTTGTTCGTGTTTCTGTTATGACTGTTGACATCAGAAAGCATCGTGTGTGTTTCTGTATGAATGCTCCCATATGACACTAAACATGTGATCTTCATAGAAAATGTTACCAAAATTCCTGTCAAACAGTTCCTGGATCAGAACCAGAACCCAGTCTCGTACTTGGCTTGTGGTCTTTGGTCTACTCAGATATCCTCTTCTCTAACAGACAGAGAAGCAAACAGATGGAGCAGAAAACCTCCTCAGCTCCATCAACACTGCGGGTAGAACTCATTTTCAAGTCACAAAACAAAAAAGACAAATGTTCCCCAAATGTCACGTATGTGCAAAGTGCTTCCACTGTTTATGTGCCATATGTTTGTATATTCAGGAAGTGGTTTTCCTATCACAGGCCTGAGGCCTCTGGGACAAACAGACGCTTAAGGCTCTTCAAGGCTGACAACATGCAGCCAAAATGACTCAATGTTCACTGTAAATCTGTGCATCTTAATTCTTCAGTTTAATATTTTATAGCCAAAACACGATCAACTTAGAAAATATGACTAATTTTACATGCTAATGCACTAATAGTATAACAAATATAGTCCGCAAAAGAGAAGTTTCCAATTTTTATGCCATTTTAAGTAGTTCTTAACACACTGATGTACAGTCATGGCCAAAAGTTTTGAGAATGACACAAATATTACATTTTCACAAAGTCTGTTCCTTCAGGGTTTTTAGGTGTTTGTCAGATGTTTCTATGGTATAATGACATACAATTAGAAGCATTTTACAAGTATCAAAACCTTTATTGAGAAATACATGCAATAGGTCAATATTTGCAGTGTTGACCCTTCTTTTTCAAGACCTCTGCAATTCTCCCTGGCATGCTGTCGATTAACTTCTGAACCAAATCCTGTCTGATGGCCGTCCATTCTTGCATAATCAATGCTTGGAGTTTGTCAGAATTTGTGGGTTTTTGATTGTCCACCCGCCTCTTGAGGATTGACCACAAGTTCTCAATGGGATTAAGATCTGGAGAGTTTCCTGGCCAAGGGCCCAAAATCTTAATGTTTTGTTCCCTAAGCCATTTTGTTATGACCTTTGCTTTATGGCAAGGTGCTCCATCATGCTGGAAAAGGCATTCTTCATCACCAAATTGCCCCTGGATGGTTGGGAGAAGTTGCTCTCGGAGGACGTTCTGGTACCATTCTTTGTTCATCGCTGTGTTTTTAGGCAAGATTGTGAGAGATCCCACTCCCTTGACCGAAAAGCAACCCCACACATGAATGGTCTCAGGATGCTTCACTGTTGGCATGAGACAAGACTGATGGTAGCGCTCACCTCGTCTTCTCCGAACAAGCCTTCTTCCAGATGCCCCAAACAATCGGAAAGGGGATTCATCAGAGAAAATGACTTTACCCCAGTCCTCAGCAGTCCAGTCCTTGTAACTTCTGCAGAATATCAGTCTGTCCCTGATGTTTTTGCTGGAGAGAAGTGGCTTCTTTGCTGCCCTCCTTGACACCAGGCCTTCCTCCAAAAGTCTTCGCCTTACTGTGCGTGCAGATGCACTCACACCTGCCTGCTGCCATTTCTGAGCAAGCTCTGTACTGGTGGTGGCCCGATCCCGTAGCTGAAACAACTTCAGGAGACGGTCCTGCCGCTTGCTGGACTTTCTTGGGTGCCCTGGAGCCTGTTTGGCATCAATTGAACCTCTCTCCTTGAAGTTCTTGATAATCCTATAGACGGTTGACTGAGGTGCAATCTTACTCGCTGCAATAAACTTCCCCGTTAGGCCCTTTTTGTGCAATGCAATGATGGCTGCACGTGTTTCCTTGCTGGTAACCATGACTAACAGATGAGGAACAATGGCACCTTCTTCCAGTTCCAAGTGTCCAGTCACTCAATCCTGAGAGATTGATCTCCAGCCTTGTCCTCATCAACACCCACACCTGTGTTAATGTGTGTGACACCTGTGTGTCATTGAAATTATGTTAGCTGGCCCTTTTGTGGCAGGGCTGAAATGCAGTGGAAATGTGGTTTTAGTGATAAAGTTCATTTTCAAGGCAAATAGGGACTATGCAAATAATTGCAGTTGAGTGGATCACTCCTCATAACATTCTGGAGTATATACAAATTTCCATTATAAAAACTGAAACTGCAGACTTTGTAAAAATTAATAGTTGTGTCATTCTCAAAACTTTTGGCCATGACTGTATGTTCAAGTATCCATGTATTCAAGTATGCTTTGCTCCTTTCAAAGCACTTAAATTTATTTATTGAGGAAATTAAAATGCAAGACCAATTTAAGTCAGTGCAGATAACGAGGAGATTGTAAAATGTAAAATTCTAACGCATATCTGATGTTGTTATGACTCTCACATGTGGGAGACAACCCAAATGAAATGTGCTTTTTAGTCAGTGGTGGTATAGATTTGCACGTCACTATGAGTTTACATGACACGACTCTCATAAAGCATGACTGGCAGGAGGATAATCAGAGCCAGAAACCATGAATAACACGAAAGATTTAAGATCAGTGCTCCACAGATGTTTTTCTGACTGATTGCAGGAGGGTTTGTGATAAAGATGCCTTCAGTGGATACTCCTGAGGCTCTGTTAGGATTCTTTCATTTGAAGTGAAAACATTCCAGCACATTGAAAGCATTTCCATAAAACTGTTTTTGTTGTCAGGCAGGCAAAGCCTCTGAAGGAGCACGCAGCTTAACATGAAACACATCGGCACTGTAACCTGGATACAGCAATAATAAAAACATGCACACTGAGGTTGAATCTTGGCAGCTCATCAGCTTTACAAGTCTGTAATAAAATCATCTTTGTTTTAACAAAATAAAAAAAAAATCAAGTCAGATTTAATCTATTTTCATTTGTTTTCGTTTTCACTTGTTCCGCTTGTAACTGCAGAGAGTTGGAAATTCACTTTTACTCATAGAATTTAAGTGCCCTGTTGAGTATGTCATATTGTCATATTACGAGGTTATCTGCGTTTTTACGCTCCATTACATTTACTTTGCAGATTCATACTTTAAATTGGTTCATCAAAGCATTACTGAATAAAAACACGAAAGTTCACCAAAATAAAAATAATTAGAGAGCTTGCGTAGCAGGGTCACAGTTAACTTTATCTCTTGTTATAATTACACAAAACCTTACTGGTCATGGTTTTATCATTGAACAGTAGAAAACAATAACTAAGATACTAAAACAAGAACTTGTTTATGTTGAAGTTCAGACATCAATACATCAAGTGCATGTATGAAATGGAGGAGGTTGTAAATTTGACATGGAGGTTCTGTTTGCTTATCAGAATAAAAGACAGAACCGTATGCAATTTTTAATGACAGTCCAAATGTCAGCCTCATTTATTGTTTATGTATGAGCTGGTTGGAAATCCAGATAAGCCAACAACCAGATCTCATTTATAACAACCCGCAGCTTGAACCTTATCTGACAGTAACTATAAACAGTCCAGTGGAAAGATGCCCACATAATCTGATCAGGACCAAAGTGATCTAGTTGGCTCTATCCTGTGTGGGCGCTAAAAGGGCCATTCAGCGCCTTCATTTAGGATTTCCATCATCAGCTTGAGCAATTTACTCAATGTTTAAGGTACAGATTAATGATCCCAAATCTGTGGGCCTGGGAATTCTTCTACAGTCACCAGACACAATGTACAGCTTGAAAAAGTAGAAGTTTGATAAGCAAAGTATTCACAAACACTACCTGTGTTGGAGCTGAGTCTAGTTAGCTAAAAGTAATAGGATGAAGTGGTAAAATAAAGAGCTAAAAGTGAAATAAACAGCTATTTGTTTTAAGTAAACAATTGAAGGAGGTAAAACAGAGCCTTACAGATAAGCAGTTAAAATAGATGGTCAGTGCTATGGATAGCAGCTCAAAGTGCACAACGCTACAGTTGGAATAGCTAAAAGTAAGAGATAAATAGTAAATAACAGACATAAAGTGATAGATACACAGTTGAAATGGTTAAAAACAGGCATAAATGGTTGAAAACAGCTGGAAATAATAGATGAATAACATAGTAAACTAAAGTAGGCTGACAGTGATGCATAAACTCTTTCTACAGCTAGCTAAAAATTATGGATAAATTATCCCAAATTAGCTAAAAGTAACATAAGTAATAGATAAAGAGTTAGCTAAAACATGTGTGAGGGATAAATAATTTTAGTCAGTTAAAAATGATGGATACACAGCTGAAATAGTTGGATAAACTAAATTAAGTAGTAGTACGTGAGGAACAGTTAAATAAAAGTTAGTTAAACTATAAAAGTGGATAAACAGTTTAGCTAGCTAAGAGTAAAGGACAAAGAGCTAAACTAGCTAAAAGGGCCTACGCTAGTCCAATCCAATTAATCCATTTTAAAAAATCAAGTCTAAAATCAACTCAAATGAACACATGTGGAACATGATGGGAACACTGAGTGACATGTGAGGATCAGAGAAGAAGAAGAAAAACATGTGCATGGTGTAGATGTCCTATAAACATCATTTATCATTTCTTTCTTTTAAAACCCAGAGAATAGCCAGAGTTTAAGCTTCTTACATAACCTCAAGCATGAACATTAAACACTAAGCAGATGTCCAAAAACTCAAATATTTGGCTTAATTTAAATTGCTACCTTTGCATTCCCTCTCGAATATATGAATATATATTAATGCATCAGAAAGGACTCTGAAATATCAGATGACTTCACGTAGTCCCTTCATGCAGACAACACGGGATGTACTCTAAGTTTTCATACACACCGAAAAATGACTACACAAAAAATGTGCAGATGCTCTGTGGCTAATGGCGCGATACTTAATCATCATAATGGCCTGGGTTTTCCAGAGGAGATATAATCAGTGTTCAGCGTGCAATGAAACAGAGTGGGGCTGCTCTCCCTTATGCTGAACACAAGCACACAGATGGTGTTTTAACATCTGCAATCATCAGTCAAAGACCCTCAACGACCTATCAGATGTAAGTGTTAAATTAGAAAATGGTTAGCTGTTTAAAGGACAAATAACACCTAGATTCATAAGCAAGGAGCACATATAAAATACAGGATGTTGATGGATCACCTTTAAAGCAGGAGCATAAAAACTAATAAAAAAAAGCAATAGAGGTACAGCGAGGAGTGAGATTAAAAAATATATAAAGAGGATATTAAACATCGTACCATTAAACCACAAAGGCAACACGACAGAGAATATAACATGCAAGGACTACACAGCTATTATCACAAGGGAGAAGGATGTGTTCAATGTCTGTTACAGCACTGGAAATAAAAACTTCTTGTACCTGAATCGACGGCCACTTGGAAGCAGCTCAAACTCTCGGTGTCTTGGGAGTTGAGGTAACTGCAGTTACATGTTTGGCCTGTCTACAGTGCTGTCACATATAAAGAGTTACTTTTGTGACTTGTCAATCACATTCCCTGCATTAACTACACAATGATATGACCTCTGCCTCCATCCCAGTGAAGTGGAGACACTTCATCTCTGGTGCTTTTCATTGGGAAGGTTAGAAAAGTTGACACTGAGGTCTGTGGTTTATTATTTTTTCAAGCCTCTGCCCACCACAGGGGAAAATGTTTCACTTAAATTGCTGAAAATACACCCATAACGCTGTGAAGAATGATGTGGATAACAGCACTCCCTAGAGGTTAAGTGATGCAAATGAACACTGAACCACAATGAACTTAAATTTTGGATGCAGTTAAGAAATATAAAATTAACAAATGTCTCATAGGAGTGTGGACTTGGGAACAACAACTTCATTAAATTGGGTAATCCCATGGTTTAAATGCAGAATTTGACATAAAAATAGATTTATTTAAATTCCCATTCTTACCTAAACTTATGAACAATGAACAACTTGGCACCAGAATCCAAAAATGAGAATTTAATTGTAGATCACTTACAAAATACAAAAAATACATTTAAAAACTGCTTTCGCGAGCTGAACTTAAGACAAAAGAACCTCCACAGAAGTCACAGTAAAAGTTGCTGAGCTGCTGTTCAGGTTTTCACAGTGTTCCCGTTTAGTCTGAATGAAGTTCAACTTTTATTGTGAAGGAGTTAATCCACAGCTGTATGAGCTGGAACTAAATGACATAAACTGTGAAAGATGAAAGCAGCAGGCAGCATCACCTTTAAGCAACACGTGTGGTCTTGTCAAACTTTTCCCTAACGTTTTTGTGAAACACTTTGAGAAACAAGCCTAAAAAAACAAACATGTTTTGAAGGAAAAAACACAGACACATCAATACATTTTTGAGGCTTGTGTGTTCATGTTGCAAAGCTCACACTTTGCTGCTAACATCTCTGTTGTCTCCACCATTTTCAACTGGTTAAAACTGTCAAATATCATGAAGAAGAAAATGCTGGTGTGAACCATTTGAACGTATTTGGGGGGATTTCTTGCAGTCTTTATGCTAAGCTAAGCTAACAAGCTGCTGGCTGTAGCATCATATTCACTGTACAGACACGAGAGCAGTGTCAATCTACTCTTCTAAGCCTGGAAAGAAAATGATTAAGTTTATTCCCCAAAATGTCAAACTATTCTTTTTAACAGTTTAGGAGAATAAATTTTGCAGAAAAAAACCTCTGTAGAAACACAAAACAGGAACGCCAACAAAAATCACAGCTGTGGTGGTAACCATATTGTGTGTGTGTGTGTGTGTGTGTGTGTTAGTCTTCCCAGGCAAAGTCGTATGGCTGGAAGTCGTCTCTCAGCTGTTTACAGTTCTCCTCCTCCTCCTCTCTGCTCTGTTTACACTCCTTCCAGTCTGCTCGAGTTGGGATATTAAGAATTGCTTCGCTGGCCAGAACCTCCCTACACACACACACACACACACACACACACACGCCACATTTATGACATGTTCATAAGAAAGCAGATTTAAAAAAACACTGCAGGTGTGTATATATGATTACTAGACTGCAAGGCCATAAGTATGTGGACATCTGAACTTTACACATTTAAGTGGGTAGAGAACATGTGTTCCAAACTAAGGACCTTAAAGGGACATTTCACCCCCAAATCATAAACGCATCTGCTTCCTCTCACCTGTGCTGCTGTTTGTCCGTCCAGATAGTGTTTGGTGTGAGCTGCAGAGTTTTGGAGATATCTGCTGTACAGACGTCTGCCTTCTCTTCAATATAATGGAACGAGATGACGCTTCACTTGTGGTGCTCAAAGTGCCAAAAACTAAAAGTCTCTTTCCGGAAATCATGACCCGCTTACTCAAGAAAATCCACAGACCTTGTTGTGAGCAGTTTCAGGTAGGAACTATTTTCTTTCCGAATCACAGCGCAAAAGGAAACGTGCATCTACTCCCGGAGGAGAGTCTGGCTAAGTAAGCTGGCTAACGTTACAGGACGCCATTAATGTTTACGTCCGCCCAGTCATGAGGACGAGTATTTTGATAGTTGTGGGAAAAATGCTTTCTTAAATCTTTATCTTTCTATTTAAGGTTGTGTTTTTCTTCTTGTGGAGTGAATCACATCATTTTATTTACATCTAAATCATCACTAGGATGTTAACTGCAGAATGTTTTGTGCTGCTTACCTTCCAAACTGCAGAGGGAAATGTTTCTGGATGCGGTAGAAGAGTTTCTCTCCCGAGTCCAACTCCACGTAGAAGTACGGAGTCCCTGGAGGGGCAATCTGAACACATGCATGCAGAAATACCGCCCGCTTTTAAAACTCCAGCCTAACGCAGCTTTTAGATTTGATGTCATGTTCAGCTGAACAGCATCAGATCAGCACATGCGCGTATATTCCTGCAGTACGTGTGCATGTTTTGGATCCAGGTGTGTGTGCTGTATATTTACATCACACATGTACCTGTTTGAGGTCGGTGTGTTGAGGAATCTCCATCAGCTCCATCTGTTGTTCCTGAGCCTGAACCATGAACGCCTCCTTGATGTCCTCCGTGGTGCAGCGGTCCAGAGGCACCGGGACGACCTGAACGACCGCGACACACAGTGAAAATACGTTCCAACCCATCAAAATAACAAAATAATGGAAACGGTTTTCAGTTGCTAAAAGATTTTCATCTGCCTGCCCCTCTGAAACATCTCTGGGGGCAACACTGATCATCAAAGTAGTTTAAAATTAAACGAAAACACGAAATATTAGCTGTAACCCCGAAGAATCTGGAAACTGCGCGTATTTTCTATATTAACAGATAAAAGGGATTTAAAGGGAAACTTTGCTGCTCTTTTTAAATCAGCTTTGTCCGAGTTATTTTGGATTTGATATGTTGACACCAGCAACGACCCGACGACAGGAAGGCGGACGGCGTGTTGCTACCTGTAGCTGCAGGTGCTGGCTTCTGTAATTCCTCTCAAACAGCACACAGCGCTCTCCTTTGGTCTTGTAGAAGCTCCTCAGGGCTGACTTGTACTTCTCCATCTCCTGCACCACCTCTGAGCTCAGGTCCACCACAGACTGGTAGTGACCGATGGGGAGGATCAGCATGTGGTGAGGAGTCAGACCACCTTTAGCCATAGCCAGGTAACACTGCAAACAAAAGCAGTTTCAATGTTTTGAATGGGTTTCGGTGTGGCGTTCAGTTTCTGCAGTATTAAGATAAGATAAGATAAGATAAGAGGAACTTTATTGATCCCGTAGTGGGGAAATTTACTTATATGAAGGCTGAGGTTATTTATCTGTGCTATGAACTCACGTGTGCTCCTATGCTGATGACGAGGTGTTTCTCCACCTGAGGACTGGCCAGACAGAACCAGCAGGGACCAGAAGGCTGAGCTGAACACAATCAAAAGATTAAATTCTGTTCATTCACAATTGGAAGATGTTACCACCAAAGGCCTCTTGGTGGTATTTAAAACAAATGGCAAGACAACAAAAATATGACAATACTTTTCAGAACGCCCTTTTGGCTGTTTGCACAGACATGCAACCATTTTATACTAACAGGAAATGACAATACTGGCAACATATTTGCAACATATCATATTTTTAGGTGTTCTTCAGTGTAACTGTAATCCAGTTATGGTTATCCTGCAAAACCATTCATGGGGTCTTGTTTTCCTCATATCAGATTAACAGAAACATTTTAGACTTCCTCTTATTTTCACGTTGAGCAGATTAAAAATGGTAGAAGGACAAGCAGCTCTTTATGTGGACCAAACTGGCTGAGGACAGCAGGTAGCAGTAATTAATACATAATACTGCAGTTTCTCCTTGTACAAAAACAGATGTTAATGTTTTCCTGGTTGGACTCACGGGGTCTGCGGGGCTGTTTAGGCTGCCCTTGATGATGCCTGTCTCCGTCATGCTGCTGGTCTCGTCCTCGTCCTTCTCCCTCGACATGTCTCTTCCTGCCACGGCCCCAAGGACCCCGGTCCTGCTTCCTGCCCAGGTCAAAGAAGAACTGAGTGGACGGCTCCTGAATAGACGCCAGGAGGGACAGAGGGGTCAACGTTTCAAAATGTTCAAATTAGATGCGGCGACTGAGTAAACAGATGTATGTCACGGTAGTGGGAATGACACACACACACAGACACACAAAATACCTGCTCCTCTGTAGTGCTGAACCCCGTCTTTTGCTTGTCTTTCTTGTCTTTAGCAGAATTTCTATATGGGTTTTCTGTCACATCCTGCGGCTGCTTCACCAACTCTGATGGATCCATGGTCTTCATGGGGATTATGTTGAAGGCGTACAAATACTGCAGCGATCAGGCAGACAGGCAGACAGGCAGGCAGGCAGACAGACAGGCAGGCAGACAGGCAGGCAAGCAGACAGACAGCTCAGGATGTGATTGTGTTACTGTATAACAGAAGTTTTCAAAGTCTGACAGTGAGGGCCCTTCTCAGAAAAAAAAATTGTGAAAACCTTTATTAAAAAAAACTCAGTCTTTGTTTCTTCGCATTTAAGCAAATTAGCATCATGAAAAGTCTGCTGAATTAGCTGTTAGCAGCTCCAGTTTGCAGTGTACCCACAGATGTACAGATAATTGTCACTGGATTACTTTGATGCTGAAGATAACTTAAAAATGTGATAATTTTAGGGAAGTTCTGAACCATCTTTTTTAAAGATTTCTAATTACCGGTAGATGTGTTAATATTTATCCACAGCGGACATCAGAGGAAATAATATCTTGAGGATTCAACAGAGTTTTGACTCAGAGAGGAAACACTTACCTTCTTCTTGGCAGGGTTGTTGACGGTTGCCAGGGCGATGAAGCGGCTGACATGCTGAGCATTCTCCTGGAGAACAACATGATTCCTGAGGAAGAAAACAGGGAATCAAGAAGAGTAAATCACTGTGACATCAGTCAGCAGTGAAGCAGGTTTAAAATACATAACTGGATTAAAAGTACCAAACAATGTAAAAATACTCCATGTTAGAGAACAAAACTATAGATCTATACAACATAACACATTTCCATTCCCAGTCAGAGTGTTTTCTTGTTGCTGGAAAGACAACAGAGAGCCCTCCACACCTGTGCACTCTACCTGTATGGGAGTCTCTCATAGTGAGCGCCCTCGAGTGCAGCAAAGTGGTATCGTGGTTTCAGCTTCTCAGCGAGGTCTGCAATGGAGCTGCTTCCACAGGATTTTGTGTTTACTTCCTGCAACATGGACGCACGAAAACAACAGCAGGGCTTTAATGTTCATTCATAACTTTGGAAACATCAGTTACAACAAAATTATCTCACTACATGATCCATTTCATGTTGGCTTAAAAATGGACCTTAAACTTGTCACTAATAGTAACATTCACAGACTGTGAACTTCCTCTTTACCGGGTTGTTTCCATAGCGCCAAACTCCTCGGGGCCACTGTGACGTCAGCAGGATGTCGACTCCTCTGAACTTGGAGCTGCTGGTCAGCGGAGCCACGAGGGCCGACAGATCTTTGAACGTGAAGCAGTGAGCTGGGGCTGGTTCCTGCAGGGCCTCCTGACCGCTGACGTAGGCGATCTGTAATCCTGACGCGCCGCTGAACACACCTCGTCGACCTGTTTGATAATGGAAACTTTAATGGACAAACAAAAGCTCTGGAAACATTTCAGTTCCCTCATAAGATTGTTCCTCTCTCATTAATCCTCGGTCGACATAGAAATCATTCCTGGCGCCGTGATGAACGACATTCCAATGCTCTTATTTCTGACTGACTGGATTGCTTTTATATCACATCATTCTTACATCTCAGTCCCTCCGCTACTTTCCCTTCAAGGAAATGAGGAGTTTTACCCAAATACGTGATGTTTTCAGCCAGCTCACAGCCATCAGCGCTGGGGAAATACTTCACCGTCTCCTGACTCGCTGCGCCGAGGATGTAGGTGTGGATGGGAGCTGAGGAGGCACAAAAGAAATGATAATTAAAGAACAAAACTGTCTTCAGGAGCAAAACTTATTGAATTTTTTGATATTGAATTTAAGATAAGGGAGGAAACGCAGCAAAGGTCATGGCCTACAGCAACGGTTCACCACAAAAACACGGCAGTCACGCGGCTCGAGCCTCAGCCCAATCAGCCACCACGATGCCTCATAATAACCCACATTCTATCATGTGCTTTAAAGTTGACCTTCTCTTCAGTTGGTGAACGATTTGAGAGTTACATGTGTGTGTTTTACAACCCTTGGTTTTTCAGATGCTTGTACCTTTCTTAGCTCCAGTTTTGTACTGCTGCCACTCTGCTTCGGCCTCTGGTGTCGTCCCAAAAAACTCCCCAACACACAGCAGTAGCTGCAGGAAGACAGCACCAAACACAAACACATGGATGATCCGCAGCTTCACTTACCAACTACGGGCTGATATATTTTATGTCTGTAAACATACTAACAGAGACACTTTGGAATCAGTTTAAGGAACTCACATCAAACTGTCCGGCCTTCTTCTGGATGGTCTGGACTCGACTGAACAGAGCTGTCAGTCTTCCTTCAACATCCCCACAGGCCAAGCTGTGAATGGACAAACTTTAATGCTTTAATCTGTCTTTATGAAAGTATTACATTAATTTAATGTAGCAGTTAGGACTCATGGATAGCATCTGTAGACCGTAACTTTGAAACAAAGCACCTGTTGTACAGTTGGATCAACCACCGTCTCAAAACTCAATCTTCTCTCCCAAACGTGACGTATTTATTGGTTAACATGACAACAAAAATATTAAAGACACCATTTCAATTCGGTAAACAACGTATGACCAATCCACTCTCATACACAGTCGTAACGGATTATGTTGCGGCTGTTAGATTAAAATGTGTACCATGTTAGTTGATGTTGACTTATATTCTGTTATATTTCCAAAGGATTCATCTATGCCGAATTTGTCAGACCCCACCGCAGATGTCACTTTCTGTTCTACAGCACCCTCTTACGATATGTACAGGCGTGCCGATGGGTAATGCACCCTAGAATTATCGAAATTTCTAACGAGGTTCGGCGAGGAACGCGTTTCGTTTTGAATTTATGCGGACCCTGGTCACAAACAAAACAACTTCACCTGCTTTTAAACTTTTAAATATGCCCCCTGTTGTCCAGCAAATCCGCAAAGGCTTTTGTGAATATATTTTACTAAAGCTAACAGACCCCTTGTCACTCCATAGATGTCATAAAACAAAAACTATTACAGCTTCGACCGTGGCATTTAACGAAATGGAACAATGTCAAAGACAAAATGTGAATATTTTTTAAAAGTTAACTTACACTCTGACTGGTTGTTCTCCCATGCCTTGGCTAAACTATGGCAATATCGTGTACGGATTTTTTTATTTTTGCAGCTTGCGAGTTACGTTCTTCGCCAATACTGGTCCGGTCGAAATAACAGTGGAACTATTTCCTTCTCGGAAAATCGCGAGTTGTTTACCTCAAAATGTAACTGCAGTATATACATAAAAATCAAATTAAATTACTGCCGGTGTCAATATTTATTTTTCACATTATATTATATACATTTGCGTTACTCCAAAAACAAATAATCCAGGCTGTTACCCGGACCGATTTTAAAGCGGAAAGGGCGGTTGCCAGGTTTGATTCCTATACCCAAATTAAATGGTTTTAAATTCGAGACAAATGATTATACTGTTTAACGATACAATCCCACCCCAAGGTGCACT
The DNA here is from genome assembly GCF_020382885.2 of Scatophagus argus. Taxonomy (NCBI): domain Eukaryota; kingdom Metazoa; phylum Chordata; class Actinopteri; family Scatophagidae; genus Scatophagus; species Scatophagus argus. The sequence continues at coordinate 1,543,165 of NC_058514.1, read as the reverse complement.
TACTGTTTTTTCTCAACCACATCACACATCTCTTACGCAAAATTCAATTCAAAATTATTTCCAAGGTGAAGAATGAACTGAAATGTTAATGAAATGTTAAGCTTACTAAATTTTTAGCCCAAAATTTCAAAATGAAACACACTTGAAGTAAAAGTAGTGACTAGAGCAGAAAATAAATATAAATAATTTTCTTTTTGTTAGTTTTAGGGCACAAGTGCAACAATACATCTTACGGAAAAGCTTCTTATCTGGCAACCCACCGGCCTTCGAACGACCGAGCCTCCATCCTGGCACTTACCTTCATCCTGGTAACTCACAAGTCCCCGGACCAAAAACAGGAAGTAAGTAGCCAAATCAAAAGTAAAATTCACTTTCTGTTTGGTGGTCAGAGTCAGGGGGAGCGCAGAGGAGCCTGAAAGTGGGAAAAAAATAAAAAAATAAAGTCCCTGAACACCGTTAAACCGCATAGACGCTTCACCTTGTCGACTAACATGGCGCCGGAGATTTTTCGTCTTTCATTTAGCCGAGACGCTTGCTGGATGCTAGTGGTTAGCACCAAAGCTTCATCATTAGCGGAATACTGTCTGCCCTCTGGAAACACAATTTAGCATAGCTACATTACTGGTTTTGTGAATTATAACGCCAGTGTACCCCTAGCGTTTTTTAGTTTATATCACATGAAGTCACGTATCTGTCCCTAGGATGAATCCCTTGGGTTTTCGGCAGTGTTTCCAATTGCTATACTTGGGACCTCACGCCAAACTCTGTTTGAAAACATGCCAGTTCTGCATATTCTTGCCGAAAGTCGAGCAGTAAATAAACCACTGATTTTAAATTGAAGTGGAAGTTGACAAGTGACGCTGCCTGCAGTTCGGCAAAGATACAGACAAACGCACGCATTGCATTTTGACATATTATGGCTAATTTACCGAGCTGACCTGCCTGTGTGAACATTGCTCTGTTTACACTGAAAAACAGTGGAAGGCAGTACGTCGGTCTGTCTGCCGAAACTCAGAATATAATTTTAGATTTTTACTCCTATAACCTACTTATTGATCTGTCATTTCTCACCGGAGTTTACCGACCCCAACTTCTAATCAGTAAAAATATCACAAGTATTGAGGTGGGAGTTGAATATCTCTGCTGGTATGCAATATGGGTTTAAATAGGCATACTTTCAGTTACTACTTATTTACTTTAATACTTTGCAAATTCAACACATACAGAATCTAAATAGTATTTGTATTAATACTCTTATAGATATTTTTTTTTAAGTTTTTTTGTTTTCAGAAATTAATTTGTATCAGTCATACAGAAAAATAATCATTAGCTGAGACCATGTAAACCTGATTCTCCCACAACACAAACAGTACGATGAAATGCTGAAGGTCAGGTGTGTCTGATGCCAGTTCTGCTTTTTCTGTCACAGCATCATTTGAATGTGTGCCGAGCGGTAAAATTGCTTCCCTTACTGGTATTTACGGCACAAACCAGCAGCAACTGTGGCGTATTGATCACCAGGTGAACGATGAGCTCAGCGGCGGAGGATGACGAGGCTGCAGCGTTAGAAGCCGTCAAGTCCGTCACACTCACTCAGGACAACGATGGAAGCATCATCCTGCACTGTCCTACCAATGGTGGGTTAACACACACACACACACCAATGCCTCACTAACAGTGTGCATTACAAATACATAACACCACTGACAGGTGATTGTGTGTGGGTACAAGTTAAAGCATGTGAAATTAACGCTGGTATAATCTCCACTTTGGGACTGTCACATGTCACTTAATTGAGTTTAAATAGTCTTATTTAGCCAACAAAGCAACCATTTAGATTCCCAGCATGTTTTCAGTTTATCCAGTTAACCTGTTAATTTACATATCCTATGTGATAGTAAACTGAATCTCTCTGTTTTGGACTGTTAACTGTTGCGTTGGGGCGTAGAGGAATGTCATTGTGAGAACTTGTGGTTTTTCAGTACTGGTGAAATTTTCTAAACCAGGCAAAAATCCCAAAAGTTCTCTGATGGTAAATAAAAGATGTAAATTTGTGTGTGTGTAGACGAGGACTCGGAGCCCCTTCAGAAGAAACTGCGTCTCTCTGCAGATGAACAGGAAGACTCGGTCACGCCTCAGTTCTCCGTGGTCACCTTACCGAGTAAGACGTTTTGTGTTTGTATCACCGTCTTAATGTCTAACCCCAAAGTCCACCCTGACCCCAGTTCAACCCTCAGACCTCCTGCAGAATCTGCAAACTAATAAAGATTTTGTTGTGTGTAAATAAACCTGAGATACTCTGCGCTGCAGCTCTGACGGCGTCTTCTTCCTCTCTTTCTTCTCGTCAGTGTCGGAGAGCGACGAAGGCTTCGAGGTGACGATGACGGCCACGGCAGATGCTGAGCTCTCTGAGGAGGGAGTCGCTCAGATTCAGGTTCCTTTTCTCTCATTCTGTTTCTTTGTTCTTCTTTGTCTGCATCCTAAAAAAACAAGACCTTTTGTAAGAGCTGGTCTCATTCACTATCACAGGGCTGCAAATCCAGATGTTAACCAGTGTGCAGATGCCTTTGTGGCTGTGGTCTGAAAATGCTTTTGTGTGTGTAGATTCTGCAGGAGGATGAGGACTCTTCCTCGTCCAGCCAGAAGACTGAGGTGTCTCCTGTCAGTCAGGCCTGGTTCACTACCAAAGAAGACAAAGACACACTGGCTAACAAAGGTACATGAGAGGGAAGCCTCGCAGACGGTACTCAGGGCTGAAAAACCTGCTTCACCACCTGCGAGTTTCTGGGGTCTGAAAACACTTGATTTAATGTGCGTTTGAGTTATTTTTGTGTTGCATTGTTAATGTTCTCCTCAAAAAGCAGTCTCTGTAGTAAAGATGCAAATATTATGTGTATCTCTGTCAGGAAAACTTAATCAGATTTTAACTTGGGTCAGCATGTTAAAAATCCAGATGTTTTCACATCACGATTTCGTATTTTTTTAGCCTGATGTAAATACAGAATTTACAGCAAGCTCACCTGACTGTTGGCAGGTTCTGTTAACTGTGGAGGCACAACTTCTCTCTTCTTGCTTTGTAAAAGCAGTAAACGGGTGTTTTATTCACCATTTCTGCCTGTTTAGGTCACAAGTGGAAGCAGGGCATGTGGTCTAAAGAGGAGATCGACATTCTGATCAGCAACATCGATCGATACGTGAAGGTTTGTTAACTTCCTGTCGCCGCAGCTGCTTTTGTTTCTGCTCTGAACTGCACCTGAACATCTCGTCTGCGCACACCTGTTGCCTGACTTTGTGTGTGTGTGTGTGTGTGTGTGTTTCAGGGCCGAGGCATCGACGACCCAGCAGAGATCATTTTTGAGATGTCCAAAGAGGAGAGGAAGGATTTCTACCGCTCAGTGGCTTTGGGCTTAAACAGGCCGCTGTTCGCCGTCTACAGACGAGTCCTGCGAATGTACGACAACCGAAACCACGTCGGCAAGTGAGTCTGCAGGGAAAAGCAGACGGAAACACATCAGCGCTCTGTTGTTTTCACAGTGTAAACAGTCATTTGTTGTGTGTTTGTTCCTGCAGGTACACTGCTGAGGAGATAGAGAAGCTAAAAACGTGAGTGAGTGGTTTCTGGGTCTTCTTTTTTACTTTTCGCCTGAAAACACACATGAACTTATTGTTTCCATGTTGCGCTCAGGCTGAGGGAGAAGCACGGGAACGACTGGGCGACCATCGGAGCAGCTCTGGGTCGCAGTGCGTCTTCTGTCAAAGACCGCTGCCGTCTCATGAAGGACACGTGCAACACAGGTGCGCAGAGCTTTCCGTCTGTTGGTCTTCATCTCGCAGGGATTCTGTTGTCTGACTGTGGATCTCTGACAACAGTGACGCACCAGCGGGAAACGGCGAAATCAAACGGGTTAAAATCGTGTTCTTAGGGTTCGTCCTTTTCATATGAATTCCTGTCTCAGGTAAATGGAGTGAGGAGGAGGAGAGGCGCCTCGCTGAGGTCGTGTACGAGATGGCGGGCGTGACGCCGGGGTCGGCGGTCACAGGAGGCGTTTCCTGGGCGACGGTCGCCGATCAGGTTCGCACGCGCTCGGAGAAACAGTGTCGGTCGAAATGGTTGAACTACCTGAACTGGAAGCACAGCGGAGGAACAGAGTGGATGAAGGAGGACGATCTCAACCTCATACGCAGGTGTGTGTGTGTGCGTGTGTGTGTGCACGCGCTTGCATGAGTTAATCCTCATAACAAACGACATGAATCTGTCGCGATGTGTTTCAGGATATCAGAGCTGGAAGTGGAGGATGAGAATGAAATCAAGTGGGAGGATCTGGCAGGCGGGTGGAGCAGCGTCAGATCACCTCAGTGGCTGCGATCCAAGTGGTGGAGCATCAAGAGACAAGTCGCCAATCACAAGGAGATCCCCTTTAGTGGTACACACACACACACACACACTCACACACACAGATATTAGTGTTTAAATTTTGTCTGATATTTGTCTTGCAATTATCATCATTATTATTATTATTCATATTAAACTTTGTGTGTGTGTCCTCAGTCCTCCTGAAGGGTCTCCAGGAGCTCATGACATCCTCACAGACTTCCTCTGGACCAGGAAGTCCCTCGTCCTCCTCATCCTCCTCGCTCCAGATTCGACTCACCCGACTGGAGGAGGGCGGCGGCGGTGGCGGCAGTAGCCCCGCCCCCAGCTCTGTGGCTGCGCTGCAGATTCCCGTGCAGATCCCGTTGCAGATCACACACCTGGGTGAGCATCTCTGTGTACCACCGAAGATTTCCGGTTAAATCTCGTAAGCTTCGTATCGTTGATTCCTGACTGCGTTTCTCTGTAAGCCTCAGATGCTTCAGCAGCAGCCAGCGACAGTGAAACCATCACCCTGAACGCCGGAGCCCTGCAGACCTTCGAGATCCTGCCTGTAAGCACAACGCGGTTACACTACAGGAAACGTGATTTGAAATTTGCGTGGTCTCCGAGTACTAATTACTAAACTTCAGCGCTCCTCAGTGGACATTTTTAGTTAGGCAGATTTATGTCCAAGTATTTTAAAGTAGAAGGAAAGTCACTGTGACTTGAAAATCCAAATCTCTGAGGTCTGAATCAGGGATGCTCAGAGGAAGTCATTTTAACAGAGAAGTTTCCTCGTCTCCTTTTTCTGTTCCAGTCCTTCCACCTGCAGCCCACCGGCACCCCGGGAACCTACTACCTCCAGACCACGTCCAGTCAGGGCCTGCCGCTCGGCCTCTCCGCCAGTCAGGGCCTTCCGCTTAGTTTAGCCAGTAACAGCACGGTTACCCTGACGACAGGCTCCTCCCCCTCATCGCACGAACACATCATCCTCCACAGCCTGTCGGTCAGTTCTGATGCTCAGTTTGTTTTCAGTCCTGCTGTTTGTTAGTTTGAGCAGCAGCTAACACTTCTGTGTGTGCGTGTGTGTGTGTGTGTGTGTGTGTGTGTTTCACCTCCACAGGCGGACGGCCTCTGCTCCGGAGATGGTGTCATCATCCAGACGGTCACCTCTGATCCCGCCTCCTCAGACCCTCTCGGCCAGTCACAGCTGGTCGTGGAGGGACAGGGCGAGGACGACGGCCTCGAAGCCACGAGTCTCCTGGAGAGCTCAGAGAGTGTTGTCACGGAAACTCAGGAGCCAATCACAGATGGTTTCACAGACAAGGTATGAACATGGGCTTTCAATATGTTTTTTTATACAAATTATAATTACTGACTTGTCCCAATCCGTTACTTATGTCCCTCCTTAACACGGCTGCACAAAACGCATGCCTTTAATTTGAAAAGCGCCTGGTCCTTTCTAAACATAAAGTTGTTTAATCGTGTGTGTGTGTGTTTCAGGAGCTGAGTTCCCCCTCTGTTGATGGTCCAGTGGTGCATTCTGGGATAACGCCTGGCAGCGCCGTGCTCATTGTGTCTCCTCCCAACATCAGCAGCACACTGACAGGTAAACACGTGAATTTACATACAATAGCACACATGCAAACTTTACCTAATCATTACGCAAGAGATCACAATATGTTTGTACACACGGTGCATTTGGATTCCTGCCACCATCGTGGGATATTTCAGAATAATGACAAAAAGTAAAGAATCGTGATTTTGGTTAAAGTAAGTAAGTCCTGTGTTTGACCCTACATGGACTTTATGCTAATTTGAACCCAAAGCAGAATCTTCTTAAACCTAACCAAACTGGGGTTCATTCACGTCACATTTACTCTGTGACCTCAGATCCCATCTTAGAGAACCAGGAAGGCTCCGACTGAGCTGGACCTCCATAGTGGCAGGATGGACTACAGGTGTAGGCCACTTCCTGTCTCTCTCTCGTCTTCTGTGGCCATCACCCTTGGGAAGATGAAGCTGCTGCAGCACCAGCCTGCTCGGACTCCGTGTGATTGTTATTGAAACAGAACGTTTGAAAGCTGTGTGAAGCTGAATGTGTTCAGACCTTCACACTGAACCCCTGGATGAAATGTGAACGCAGCACTGCCATCAGCACGTCCTCACAGCCTCTGCAGTGCCAAAGAGACTCTAAAGGCTGCGACGGATGTGAACCCACCGTCTCTTCTTACACATGTATGTATTTATGTCAACATGTCATGGATCTTTTGTCATGCCTCTTGTAATTATAAAAATAAACTATTTCCAGCTGTTTGTGACTTTCTTTTAAATGATGGGAGCTCGTTTCTGCCCAAAATATAAAGGGAAAAACGGACAGTCTGATAGTCTGTTAAATCTGTGTAGTTCTTCGTTAAGAACACAAGGGGGCAGTGTCGTCTCATTTACCACCACATAACGTATTATTGACCGGCTGGTAATCAGATTTTAAAAGTATTGTTAGAGTCAAGATTTACTGGAGTAAAACTATTTAACTGTAAGTAGCAGTTTTCTTTAATAATACACACATTTCAAAGTGAAAGTATCAGCAAACAAAAACACGTGTGAAAGTAAAAATACTCACCAAACGGCAGGAGGGAGTTTTGGTGAAGCATCTTCGTGTTTGTTCATGTTGAGTGGAAGTTCTGTGTGAAAAAGAAAAACTTATTTGTGCTTTATTAAAACTAAAGTTATCGTGATAAGAAAAACATAGCGACATGATTTTCTTCTGCACCTCTTAAACGCCGGCGCTGCAATGAAGAAGGCCGAACAGCGCCCCCTGCTGACCGTCAGACGGAACATCAGCAGGTCAGGTTCATCCAGCTGTTTGTTTAGCAGCGGAAGAAGGTAACGGCATTGACTCAAGTACTTTTGAGGTACTTTAAACTTACTTTATACTTCCATAACATTTAAGAGGGAAAGATTAGGCTACATATATAAATTAAAAAAAATTTAGTTGATCCATTGCTGCTTTTTGACAGCAGTTTGTTACTTAATAAATGAAAAATGAAAGCAAGACACAATTAACTCCTTCAATTCCTTTTTGTTTGTACATTAAATGTGAGATTTTCCTTCGACAAGCGGACTAACTGACACTTCAGGTCAGCTGGGATTCAGCGTGTTGCTTTGCAGTGCGAACCAGAAGAGGTGCAACAACAACTTATGAAACATCTGGTGTTTTGGGTGTGACTGAAGCCTGCAGTCACCACAGCCACAACAAGGCACAAAGGATTATTTTGTCAAAGCAACATTTAATATTCAACAGTACAAAAGTAGAAAAACACAATATTTGGCAAAAGTCTGGGGGGGGGGGGGGTGTGTGCAGAAGGCCGATGGGTTTCAGGAGGAGTGAGGATGTTTGCTGACCTCTGACCTTGTGCTAAAAGAAGCCTCACACAACAGGTTTGTGTTGTTATTGGAGCTGCTCTGAACTCAGTACACCTGTGTGAGTGTGTGTGTGTGTGTATACTGTGTAGAAGTATATGAACCGTGTAACCTACGGGTACTGAATGACACTAGACTTTCCGAGTATGTTATATGAAACAAGTTTAAATTTGGATGTTGTAGCTCCTGTTATTGTTTGTCTTATTTAGCGATTAATCATGCTCTAAAGTTTGGAACTGGAATAGTGACGTAAACAGGTAGTACAACCCTGGAGTCAGTTAGGCGCGTCCTACAGATTGAGCTACATTATATTTAACCTGTATTTGTTTACATTTTGAATTGAGTCCAGCAGCTCCCCGGTCGGGGACTAAAATAAGCAGAATCCTTTCTGCATTAACATGTCGTAAATCAAACGCACCTCAGAGAGTTCAGATTGATGATTAATGTGTGGCGTCATTGGGATCACTTAGCTTCACAGCTCACGTCGATGCTGCCGTCACGTTCTTAATTACGACCCTTTCCAAAGACAGCATCCTGTCCCTGCAAGTGCTACTTTTAAAGTGCTCCTCCTCGCTTCTAAAATTACATGGTGCAGCTCCACCACACGTCATGAACCTGATCGCTGCCAGCGCTCCTTCACATGCTGCAACATCTCAGCAGGAAGACAAAGTCCTCAGGCACAAGAGCTTTTTACTCCTGAGATCCTTTATGAACACAAATTTAAATACAACAGACGTCACTGTGTTGTAAAATTAGCTTGTATCTAACATGTCTTCTCCAGCACAGCAGCAGGTCATTACTGATGGGGTTTTTGCTGCTCCGTGAACAGCAAACTGACTCCATTTTGACTGGCAGATGGTGGCTTTTGGATTTTGGATTAAAAAACAGTGAATTTCCCTGAAGGATGCTTGATTGTCACACAGAGCAAATGTTAAACACATAGTGATACACAAGATGGCTAGTTAGCAAGCCACTTAGCCAGCCACACACTGATTCACCAAAGGCCTTTTACACAGCAGATGCTTTGACTTCATAGTTGGCGTTATTTAACTTTACACTGGCTTCATTCTGTTCAAGTGCTCCAGTAAACCACAGCGCTGTCAAAAGGACTGTTAGCCCTGCAGGAAGCTCGGTCACTGCGTCCCTAAGCTTCCTGCACCTGTTTGTCCTCCTGTTTCCGAGGACATGCATATGAACTTTCTGCAGTAACCAGAGATTTACATTCCACTTTAGCTCACCCCTTTGACCTCAAATTAGACTTGTTCTGCGGAGGCAAAGCTGGTGACAAGACGTAAACCCGAACGCCAGGCTTCAGAAACCTCCGGTGGATCGCATGTTTTTGTCCTTTCTTTGATTTCTTACAGGCTGATGCTTCAAGCCCGCGGCGATGACACCAAGCAGGGGCCGTTTCAGTCAATCAACAATCGTAGCGCCGCCACCAGGCCGAGCCCCGCACCTATCGCTGTCCACGTTGGCGTGGTGACGACTCCGCCCGCCTCCAGGTGCGACGTGTGGTTACAGGGAGGGGTGGGGTTGGCCTGGGTGATGTTAGTGGAGGTGTGGCCGGTCGTCGTGGTGATGTGTCGTAACAGGAAGTCGTGTTTCATGGCGGAGTAGTGATCAGGACCGTATGGGATGGTAAGCGTCTCCGTCAAAACCTCGTGACCAGGGTAGGTCACCTGTCAATCACAGACACGGAAAGGTAACGTCACATGACACGTCGCTGTGTTCATGGCTGCAAAGTATCTTTGAAACGTACAAATTTACAAACACCAAGCACTCATTCAACCGTAGTTCAGCTATACACAGTTTCTCTGAAATGAGCTGGAGGATATTTGCTTTACTGCTCTGAAAACAATAAGAAATGAATCTTCAGTTTAGTTCCACTAAATCGTGTGAATTCCGGCAGAGTCCAAAGCTGACGTGGCAGCTACGTCAGCAGGAACATGACGGCTGCATTAGCCTTTAGCCTTAGCTTCAGGTACACCAGTGATGTGATAACAAGCTGGAACAGGAAGCTGCCGGTTTATCAAAGTGCATCTGTGTGCTTTTACTGTGAAGCTGTAGTTTCCAGGCAGCAGCAGTCTGTAGTATTCTCCATGTCGGTCAGTTCTGAATGGACACATGTTCCTGCGACCTTTGACCTCCACCACCGCGTTCTGTACCGGCACGCCAGAGCCATCGAACACACGACCTTTCACCCCTGACATACACACACACATACACACAAAGGTGAATATTAAGTACTGATCCTGATCAGTTTCAGTTTAAAACCAGGTGAGAGACATACGGGTAAACACACAGACAGACAGACAGACGGACGGCCGGACCGACAGGTACTGACCCAGGTGGACCTGCTGGATGAAGGCTAGCAGAGCCTTCCTGTTGTCCATCCACATAGCAGGAAGTTGGTTAGCTGGAGGAAACTTGCAGCAGGAAATCTCCAGAGTCAACTCAAAACACTGAGCCCACACATAGTTATAGTCCTGCATCCCACCTGCGCACACACACACACACACACACACACACACACACAGAGGAAAACATGTATAGAGCAAGTGTACACAGACACAAATGTGCATATTGGCTGAAGATGTCATTAAATATTATTGTCATAAAGTTTTCTGAATTTAAAACTCTGGTTGTTGCACCAAACGAGCAGAAACGTCTTTGCGTTCGGCTCCTCGGAGGCAAAGCTGCTGTTAGTCAGCTGATCGGGTTGCAAAGATCAAGTTTCTGCCGCAGGAAACCAGAGGAGGCAGATGGGCGACATTTCTGTCTTCAGTATCTGTGTCATTATCTGCACTGAAGTCCACCCAGACCTTCACCTTGAACACACTGGGCCTCCTTCATGAAGCTTCGCACGCAGAAGCTCCATCTCGCCTCAGGTAGCTTCATTTGAACCCCTGCAGCCTTTCATAACGCTGCTCTTTAAAGTCTGGTCTGGGCTATGAAGTCACAGCTGGCTGCTGAGGTTCAGGTTCAGGGATTTTAAGAAATTCTCTAATCTGTATATCAAACAGACCTCTGTGTGCTGCTGTGCTGACTCGTGCTGACTCGTGCTGAGTCGTGCTGACCTGACAGAGGATACCACTGGTACCCGTTGATGATGCCCTCCAGGAACGGCCTGCTGTCGTCACAGCGGCCACCCTGGTGCATGGAGGCGTGGCTGTGGGAGTACACCTTGGCCAGGTGAACGAACACGTCGTCATCGGGGGTGATGCTGGCCCCGCCCACCTGCTCGCTGCCTGGAGAAACGGGCAGGAAGAGGTGTGAGTCGTATATTCTTACCATGGACACAGAACACCAACACCTGCTAAACGTCACGTTAGCTTTGTCATCTTGCTCTCATGTTAGCATTTAGCTCAGTCACTCTCATCTGTGGAGTGCAGAATCTCCAAATCCACTTCAGCAAAAGAGCCTGTCTGGTTCCTCAGCAGTGCGTTTACCCAGAAAAGCGCAGGATTCGCTGTTGTTTTGTTTTGTTCTCCGCTTGTGTATTTATCCGTCGCTGTTTGACAACATTCATGGGAGCCCGAGAGCCTGTTTCCTGTCTCATCGCTCTGCTCTGCACATTCAGATAAAGGAAGAACTGCTCTAAATATTTACCAAAACATCGTCGCTGGCTTGTTGTGGACCACCTAGTTTTGTCTTACTCTCCTCAAATTGTTGTGTTATTGTTGTTTAACTTTGAGCTTCCTTCTTGTTCAGAGAAACCTTCATGTTGGCTCCCTTCAGCCGTGGACTAAACCAACAAATCGGTCACGCTGTGCCGCCGTCAAACTACCTCCGTTGCTGTTGTCGTAAGGATAACTGGCCACCAGAGCTCCTCCATGGAGGTTGGCAGAGAGAACGAAACTCTCAGTCCTCAACCAGCCCATCACAGCCCTGACCTGAAACACATGACAGTCACACAGGGGACCTCAAACACATCACGTTTACTTACTCTGCTTTTTATTCATGTAATATCACGTGAGCAGCAAAGATGTGACAGTACGTAACACACACAACAGGAAAAACAAAGCAGGCGAGTTGCTGTCCGACCTCTGGCTCCCGCTTCTCCTCGCTGAGCTGCTGTTGCCTTTGGAGACCAGCGAAAGCGTCGGGGAAGTTCCTGTTCAGATCAACGCCATTATAGTTGAACCTGAAACAGACAGAGACAAACCGAACATCTCCTGGGACTCCATCCATGAACCATGCACCGGAAGCTTTCAGAGTGAGGGTTCAGCAGCAGAGTCGCGGCTGTCCGAGTTTCACTGCCAGACGCCAAGCAGGTGCTCAGATACTTCAGTCTGGACCGAAATGGTGGACCAACAGCACTTGCAGCATTTTTGGGAAACTTAACAGACGATTAATTGAAGAAATAACGCAGTCAGTCCAAGAGCAACAGCCGCTGCTGCCGAGGCTCCCATGTGCAAGGCACTCGTGTGAGGCAAGCGTCTTTATTTACTCAGCAGAGCAGCAGAAAAGCTCTCAGCTCCACAGAGAACACGAAGTAAACAGGCTGTTTGTGTTTGTGTCGTCACGACACGACTTCAGAAACACGCCTAAAGACAACTTTGGGTCTGACTTTAGTTGTCATGTGAAACATTTTAATCCCAACTTCAACCTGTTAAAGGTGTCATCGTTTTTCATCCATCCATTTTCTATACCACCAATCTGTCAGGGTCATGGGAGGGGAGGCTGGAGCCAGACAGAAGGGCCCAGACCGGGATTCGAACCTGGAACCCTCTGACTGTGAGGCCACAGCACTAACCACCACTGCACCACCGTGCCGCCCAATGATTTTCATTTTAGAAAATCAAAAAAGTAAATGCTGGGACTGATATTTTTAATGGTTGGATTCTTCTTTGTTTGCATTTTGACTCTGGTTGTTTACGGTTTAAAAAAAACTCAGCGACAACAAGATTGAAATTTAAGCCTGCGATTAAACCTGAAAACAACAATTAACAACCGCAAGTTTTCTATCTCTTCATTCACCTGAACGCTGAACCACAGCATCGAGTTTTGTTTTTGTAAAAATCAGTAAACAACAATACATCAGCGTTTACATCTCACATTTAACTCAAACTGATTATGTTCGCTTCAAACTGCTCAGATAATCTCAGCTCACTGGCTCATTTGCTTCAGTAAAACGATTCCTTATATGGTTTGGAAGGAGATGACCTGACACACACACACACACACACACACACACTGAATCCAAACCCTGTGTTCAATGGTTTAAAAGCTCTTTGTGAGACCCTGAAACGAGACCGTTGATTTACGTGCCCACACTGTGATTAACACAAAAACATGGAAACACACACTCACACACACACAGCACATTAGAAGAGGACAAAACACTCATAATTAGACACTTAAAGGCTTTTACTGTGACTGCAACCTGTGTGTGTGTGTGTGTGTGTGTGTGTGGGTGAGATACAGATCTTCACAGTGTGTGTCTGGTTTCCTGCGTATCAGAGTGTTTTGGGCGTTGGAGCATTGCACAGTTTAGTCTATACAAGCCTGTATCTTTATAGTTTGTTTTGACAACTCTGATTCAGTCACACACACACTCACACACACACACACACTCACACACACACATTAACCCTGCATGACGCAGACGGTTGACATGTTTGTGACCAGCAGCCACTCTGTTTCAGTTTGTAACTTCGAGAAGGTGCCTTAAAGCTGCTGTGATCAGCGTAAGTCTGCGGGTGGAGACGGACCCTCACACACTCGACTGTGTGTGCGTGTGTGTGTGAGTGAGTGTGTACCTGCCCGTGCTGTACTGGCAGTCTGTGTTTGATGCTTCAAAGCCGTCGGGGTTCATCGTCGGCAGGATGTGGATTCGGGTGCTGTTCAGTAACCGCAGCGACCATGTTTCGTTTCCACGGTAACCGCGCACCAGGTCATCGATTAGCTGGAGCATCAGCACCCGCCCGAGAACCTGCACACACACAACATTTTTGTGTTAGGTGAAAGCGAAGGCAAACTGACCTTCGGGTGGTTGAAGACGTTTAACCTCTCATCCGAAATGTCTTCAACCCCCTAAAGATATCCGGTCGCCTTCGCTTCTAGCACTTACTTACACTCAAATAGCATGACCCGCATGACTGAGAACCTACATCGACATAAATTTATGTGATTAAGTCCCAGGAAGTCCTGTAGAAATACTGAGTCACTTCTGGATGTTAATTTGACTAAAAGTTGAATGAAGTCTGGAGTCACAGTCATTAGCAGACTCCCTCATCCCGCTCAGTTTGACACCAGCATGCATTCGTCCGCACCCAGTCTCTGTCTTTTAACGGGACGTGAGTCAGCCAGGCCGCATGCTGTCTCCTGATGGAAAACAGCGGGGGAGGAAGTGATGTCGTGAGTCAGCAGGGAATCGAAACGCGATCCAGAGACGAGTCACAGGCTGATCGGATGGTATTTTGTGAATGAATGAGAGCCTCAGGGGGGAGAAAGAGAGAAGGGTGGGAAAGGTGTGTGTGTGTGTGTGTGTGTACTAAACCGCTACACACACACACACACACACACACTCTTGTCTGGACTGGCTCTGCCTCCAGCCACCATTTTATTTCCCTCCAACACTCACCTAAACTGCCTCCCTCTTTTCTTTTCTCTTCCTCTGAGACCCAATTATACAAATGTGAAACTTCATATCTGTGAGCCATTGAAGTCATCAGTGGGCTTGGAGCTGAGAGTCACAGGCAGGTTCAGGGTTTAACTTTCTTCCAAAAATGTCTTCCATCTCAAGGTTTCAAAATTGGTTCTTGTAAAGTTGATTATTTGTTCCAGAGCGTCGTCCACAGCTGGAGGAGCTGCAGTGGAAAATGGTGCCGATGCTGCACTGCTGATTTTCTCCTGCCTTTCAGCCAATCACAGCGAACCACAGTCGCACACGCTGTTTAAACACCTGGTGACTTTCTGATAGACGCTGATCCCCCGACTTTTCCTCTCGTGCCATCAGTCGAGAGTCTGCAACAGATTTCATGACAGCCAACTCAGTCCGAAGCACAAAAGAGAACCTGCTCGTGGCGTTCCAGGAGACGTGCCTGGGATTCGTCTTCTGGGGACCATGAACGTCTGCCGGACACGATCGTCCATGAAGCTGAAGCTAAGCAGTGAAGGCTGAGAAACTCGGGTACAGATTCTTCATCCGAGTGTGACGTCAGCAGGTTTCTGTGTGATGTCACATAACTGAGCTGACTCAGGATCAGTGAGATCAGCAGACAAACGCTGCTGACATCTGCTCCGGCTGTTCGCAGAGCTGCTCGAGTCTCTTCATTTCAAATCAAGTCTCAAGTCTTGGATGGGACCAAAATGAACTGAACACTTCACTTCTAATGCAAACAAGGCAGGAAACACCGAGTCAGCAAAGAATCGACGTCAGTCTGTCACGCAAAATAACTTACAGTAACTGAAACTCAAACGGGACAAACGAAGAGGTTTTTTCTGTGAGCTGCTCACAGAAACACACACAGCAGATGATCTCTGCACCCTTTTCAACGTTTCCACTGAGCTTACATTCCTGCTGTTATAATGTGTGTGTGTGTGTGTGTGTGTGTGCAGTGAAAAGGCCTTTTGCTGGAAGCTTCCTCTGGGCCGACACACTCCACTGACTGTTTGTTGACTGTGTGTGCGAGTGTGTGTCCAGGCGTGACTTGTCTATTTAAGGACATTTCCATTGACTTCACACACACACACACAAACACACACACACACACGCTGTGTGACCGTTGCCACAGCAACCAGATGCTGGTCAGAGGTCGCTTACACAGGATTTTTTTAATTGAGATTTTTTCACTTCCTTCCTCCTATTTATTTGCCTCACGTCTTTTGAAGTTTGAGTAAATACATTTTCACATGAGGCAAAGAACATAAAGCGATTGTTCTGATTCGATTGAACTCAGCGAGAGTTTTGCTCGCCGATTAAATCTTGCTGAATGCAAAGCTGCGGCTCATGGAAGAGAGGATATATTTTCCGTCCTCTGAAGCGTGACAGGAAGTGACAAGTTCAGAGCTTTGACACCAAACATGAACGTCCTCCTCTGCTGTCAGACTGGAGACCACAGCATGAAGCCTGTTTTCTAATGCTGTCTAACAACTTAATGTTGACTCAGCGTACTGCCCAGTTTCAACTCAGACTAACACACACACACACACACACAGTCTGCAGCCTGAATACAACAGTGTGTGTGGAGTGGTTGACTCTGAATGGCTTTTGTTGATCTCTTTAGTCTCCTTTTAGTCTCACTTCCTGTCAACAGGGAGGGGTCCTGCTTTGTGTGTGTGTGTGTGTGTGTGTGTTCACCTCGTTTCCATGCATATTAGCCACATATTTGAACTCCGGGATGCCGACGGTGTGACGGCGAGGACTGCGACCCAGAGCCAACACCCACAGCTGCTGACCTGAGAGGGAAAAACGTACAACGGAAAGCGTACAGTCAGTCTGCGTTAGTCTGAGTTAATGTCAAGTTTGGCTCCGATGTGACGCGTTCCACTCAGTTCACCTCTCAGTGAACGCTGAACGCTCAGGAGGAAGCAGACTGTGAAGCTGCACCAGTCGGTGTTGGGATGAACGACTGCAAGTGAAGGAGTCTCAGAAACCAAGATAATCAACTTGTCCTTGTGTTAAACTTAGAACGGAAATGGAGCAATTTATATGTAGAGTTATTCATGAACACACAAACACCTAAACCCAGGAAACAGAAACAACAAGACCAAAGATGATCCATCAACTCTGACTGCGTTGGAACAGTCAAAGTCCACCTCATCCTGCCCGAGTCCTGCACCCTGCACCTCCTTCTCCAAAGACAAGGAGTCCACTTCTCTCACAGGGAGGGTTTTGGGTCTGACTTTACAAAGCTGAAAAGATTCAAACAAAAACGCTGTTGGTTTGAAGGAGTCACCAACTGCTGCATCTGTAAACAAAAGCAGAACACTGAGTGTTTTATTTTGTTCTGGAAGCTGAGCTCCGTGGAGCCAAAGTCTACCAAGAAGAGTCCGACCGGCGAGCAAACCAAACCTGAAATCAGTACCAACACAGTAAACATTAAACCAGTCAGTCCGACTGGTTTAATGTTTAATGTGTTGGTCATCAGCACCTTCATCAGATTCAGAGGCAGGCTGAGTGTGTGTGTGTGTGTGTGTGTGTGTGTGTGTGTGTGGGGCTGGATGCGAGGGTTCGTAAGGTAACCAGGTAAAAAGATGACCTGACAGGAAGTTTCAGATGGTGAACGTTCACATGCAGCCTGGGACGAGTTCGTGTTTCCGCGTAAACACGACTGCTGAAAGAGTTTTGAACGTTGGAGACAGAAGATTAGTGAATGAAGCTCTGCACATTTCAGCAAGTCTCTCTCTCACACACACACACACACATAAACACACGCGCGCACACACACACAGAAACACACACACACTCTGCAGTAAACAAGTCATAAAGTGTGAACAAGTCATCACAGCAACATGAGGGAAAAACTGGTGAGCTGCAGATGGACGAGATGATGCACACACACACACACACACACAGAAACACAGGCTGGACTCAGGCCAGCTGGTGTCCCAGATTAGCACAGATTAGCTGTGTGTGTCTGTGTGTGTGTCTGTGTGTGCGTGTGTGTGTGAGCGATTAGCCAGATTAAGGCGTCCCTGATAAAATTAACCAGCAGTTTGCAGTCCCGTTAGATGATCACACAAACACCAAGAGGCAACCGCGGCTCAGTCAGTGTCGTGGTTACCATAGCGACTGACATCCGAAACTTAACCAGTCAAACATCATCACGTGTGTGCGTGTGTGGAAAGTCTCTTTCTCCCTCTCAATGCAAACTAATCCAAATGCATAAACTGCAGAGGCAGGACCTTCATTTGCAACAACAAAACCAAAACGCCTGCTGATGAAGTTTCCCAATCAGGTCACCAAAGACAGGCAGACAGGCAGGCAGACAGGCTGGCAGGCAGGCAGGCAGACAGACAGACAGACAGGCAGACAGGCAGGCAGGCAGACAGGCAGACAGGTAGGCAGGCAAACAGATGGGCAGGCAGGCAGACAGGCTGACAGGTAGGCAGGCAAACAGACAGGCAGGCAAACAGACAGGCAGACAGACAGTCAGATAGACAGGCAGGCAGACAGACAGGCAGACAGACAGTCAGATAGACAGGCAGGCAGACAGATAGGCAGGCAAACTGACAGGTAGACAGACAGAAAGACAGGCCAGCAGGCAGACAGACAGGCAACCAGACAGACAGACAGGCAGACAGAAAGACAGGCAGACAGGCAGGCAGGCAGGCTGACAGACAGGCAGACAAACAGACAGCTCAGGATGTCAGGATGACAGGCAGGTGTGCCGTTACCTCTGACTGACTGGCCGATGCTGTACAGGTGTGTGATGTCAGGGTTGGAGGCGTTGACCTGGAGGAGGTACTGCTCGATCTCACGGTTGCTATGGTAACGGAACTCCAACGCCGAGGCGGGGGCGAGGACGAGGAAGGGGAAGAGGGCGAGGAGGAGGGATGACATCACTGCAGGTGTTGCCGCTGCTGTTAAGGAATTCAAACTAATGAGTTAATGTGATTGGCTGTGAGCAGACCCCTTCAGCAGGCTGTCAGTCAGACGAGTTAACAAACAGGAAGTCTTCACTGGGCCCCACTTGGTTTGCTTCAGTTGATTTGTGTCCCGTGATGTTGTTTTAGCTGAGACAAACTATTTAATTTTACTTTAAACTTTCTCATTTTTAAGAATTTCTTTTTAAAAGCTCCTGATTTGTAACTTTTTTAATCTTAGTTGAAAAACCAGAGGGTCTTATTCACTAATTAGTTCAGCTGATGTTCATACAGTTTTCACTTTCACAAATCTTTGCATGTAAACTGTTGGTTAAAGGTCGACTCTGTGACTTTAAGACCCAGTACGGTATCACATCCGATCATCTTCAGCGGGATCAACATCACCAACCACACAATCACAGCTGCCCCGCACACTCAGGCCGTGTGAGTCAGCAGAGGCCTCGTGACTCATCACCTTGAGAGCAGCTGCGGGGATCACGCAGTGCGCGTACCTGTGGGTCCTAACGCGGAGTGACGGCGAACGTGACCGGACAGCCACAGGGCAAGAATCTGGAATGTGGATTATGAGGGACGGGTGCTGTCAGGTAGCACGTCGTTAACCTCCACCTGTCTGTTAAACAGGTCCGAGATCAGCTGAACTGCTCAGATCTCCCTGCTTGTTTTCACGCCTTGCGGGCCGAACCTGCACATTCAAGACAAGGTCAAATAGACTCCATACACGATCAGTACTGGGTCAAGGTCGACAAGAAAACCGAGACTTTCCAGAAGCAGAACAGACTCTGCAGGACCTTCAGTAATCGTGTCCTTATCAGTGACAATGTGTAAAAGATGGACGACCTGTGAGCTGTCCAAAAACGAAGCCAGAACATCCGGGTGGACGGTCGGTACAGTCGGTGTCAAACTCTGCGGGACACCCGTCTGTCTGTTGATTCACTGGGTCTGATTTAACCTCGTTTTTTAAATATGATTTTACTTTAGTTTTCTTTAAGCTACTTAATTTCTTGTAAATTTAGTTGAGGTGCATTTAGTTTAATCTTCACATTTAAAGTTCTGTCTCGAAAACTGGTGCCAGAAAAAACTCTTCCCTCAAGGTCCACTTGACAAGGACTTCAAGGACCACAAGCTGCAGGTGAACGCTCAGAAGAGGACAGCAAGTGGACCCTCAGTTAAGTTTATGGAAAACTTAAAAGATCCATAGAAAAATGTTCTAAATGCAACAGAAACGAAGTGAGTGAGCGGGTGCAGCTCACAGAAAAGTCCTGCAAGTCCTGAGAGGTGAACTCAGGCCACAGTTCGCGTCAGAACGAGATCTGTGGGGATGTTTTATACAAGCGAGCTGCAGGCGCACAGAGTCCTGTCAGGCAGCCAACAGGAAGGCTGTACAACATCACACAGTACAGATGTGCCACACGCACGTCAAGCAAAGCGAGCGCAGAGCTGAGAGGACAAGCACCTGAACTTACCTGTCCGCTGTCTGACTGCGGCGGCGCAGCCACGAGTCTCCCGCTGCTGTCGAGGTGAGACACTTCACAGACGAGTCTGTCTGTCGCTTCATGGGATGAATGTTACTTATTCATCAGCGGGTCTCCCGTCCGGAGGGGCGGAGCTTAGCTCGCACTTTTTCAACAGGTTTATGAATGAAACAGAGTGGGGATTCATTCAGGCTCGTCTCGTTTAACCTCATTCATGTTCAGGTTCATTAAGGTTACTGTGTTTCGAATCAGTGTTTAACAATCTTCATGTAAAGTTACACAAACAAACAAACAAACAAAACCTAATCTGAAGTAAATGTGTGTTGTTTTGTTACAGATTAGAAAATGTTTTGCAAAAACAAGATGGACGCTAACGTTTGATTCCCTTTTTGAGGGGACTTTATTGAACCAATGTTTTCACTTCAAATAAAACAATGTGAAATAAATATGCCTAAGATGTTAAGACTTAAACCAGGAACGAAGAGTCTGTGATGGAGTGAAGAGGTCTCACTCTGACAGCAAAATCACTCACCAAAGTCACTCAGTGACACCTGGATGGTTTTATGGTGATCTGGCGCCATCTGCTGGATTCAGTCTTCCTCTGCCGTTTCATTTCATCTTGTGGGGGAGGTTTCCAAATATTACTACTACTACTGTGTATCTCTTCTACTTCACTCTACGTACTAGATAGATGAGCAAATAAGTAGGAGCCTTTAAGGATGTTTTGATGGTCTTTGAGTACAATTTCTGAATATTTCTGGGTGGCCTTTTTAGAAGAGGGTGTAGACATCTGAAGGTTGCATGGATCATTGAATGGGTTTTAGGGGTCCTTGGGGAGGCTGTAGGGGTTATTGGACTCACTGACGGGTCTATGCTGAGATGGCAGGACTCTCTGAAGGGGTTGTCGGAGTAATTAAGAAGGTTGTCAAAGGCCTTTTGGGTTCCCGGGGAAGCTGTAGTGATCATAGTGGTCTTTCTGGACCCTGCAGGGGTCATTAAAAAGGTTGTTGGGATCTGTGCGGAGGTCGTATTGGTCCTTAAAAACAGTTGCAGAGGTCCTTAAGGAGGCTGTATTGGTTGCTTGAGGGAAGCTGTAGGAGCACAAAAGAAGCTGTTGGGGTATTTGCAGAGAACAAATTATTAAGAAAGTTGGAGTCCTTGAAAGTTTGCGGGAATCCTTGGGGAGATTTAAGGATTCTTTAAGGAGGTTATACAGGTCCCTGAGGAGGTTGTAGGCATCATTTGAAAGGTTGATATGTGTTTGACACCATTATAGACAACCTTGAGCAGATTCAAGGGGTCTTTGAGGAGTCTGCAGTGAACCTTGAGGAGGCCGCATTTCAGAGGCTCTTGTTCCATTCGGGGGTTCTTTAAGAGGCTGTACGGGTCCTTGAGAAGATTGTGGGTGTCCTTGAGGACAATGAAAGGTTTTGTTTTTTGTCCCTCGCTTATGTTGTGTCCAGCTGTGATAGTTCAGCATCTCATTCTTCTGTTTCAGCTGAATCAAAGTCACAATGAATATTCTGACATCTCCTCCACTCAGCATCAGGTGTTGTTCTCAGCTTTTTCAGCTTGTGCTCGCGTTAAAGTGAACCGACAGCAGCGAAAGTGTTTTTAATCCTCCGTCTCGTACGCTGAGGTAATAATGTCGGAGTAATTGTGGCTGGGGGGGAGCGACCGGCCGGCTGATCGACAGCTCATTTAAACCGACACGGCGAAGGAGATGAGAGGCGAAGTTCAGAAACAGGAAGCTAATGAAGCTGGAGGGATGAGCGACAGGTACAACGTCTCTGAAACGCTCATCTGTCCGCCGGTAATTGAAACCTCATTTAGTAAAAAGGCGGCGATGCTGATTCACTCTTTTCTCTGAAACCACAGACGGCAGAAAAAAGCCTCGATTTACCTGAAAATCAGAGACTGACACAGACGGACAGTCTGCATTTCAGCTGCACTTCAGGAGGGTCCGGTGGTCCAGGACGAGGTCTCAGGAGTCACTGCAGAGGTTTAAAGGCCACCTTCATCCTCTATGAATGTCTGTGCACATCTGTGAAGACAGACAGAAAGAAGACGAGAACAGAGACGGATGGACAGACAGGCAGACAGACAGACAGGGTGTCAGACAGACAGACAGGGTGACAGAGAGACAGACAGACAGGGTGTCAGACAGACAGACAGGGTGACAGAGAGACAGACCTCCACAGAAAGTTAATCTGTTTGAGATAAGACTCTCTAAGTCTCGCAGCTTTGGAGGATCTAAAATCCAGACCATATTTCCATAATCTGCCTCATATCCTAACAAACCAGCCCCGTCACACTCATCTCCATTCCCATCATGCACCTGGCCTCTGACACATTACCATAATCCATGCGGCTGGTGCAGACTTTCAGCTGTAGTTTTGTCAGGAAGTGCAGCTGCTGCTGTGCTGATATTTTTCATGAATTTGAAGCAGCTGAGAATCTCATCAGTGAGGTGCAGAGAAACAAAACACAACAAAACTTCACCTTTAACAGCTCACCATCACCAGACAGGTGAAGCATCACCTGAATCTCACCTGCTTCTCACCTGAAGCAAAGCGTTCAGACTCAAACAGCGATTGTCCAATCGCAGCTTGGCGACCGTATCTATGTGCAGCAGGCCTTCACACACACACACACACACACACATTCAATCTGTCAGCACAGAAGATTTGTTCAATCAGCACCAATTTGATGTGGACAAGGTGGAGATTAGTGTCGCCAGTTCAGTGACTGACTGTCACAAGTGGCTCAACATATCAGCCTTTCAAACTGTCCCAGAAAACTGCAAAACTGCCCAAACTGTTTTGTTCACAGTATGACAAACTTTAACCTGTGCAGCGTTTCTGTGGGAGCTCACACACTGATGTTGGACCAAAAGGCCTGGCTCACAATCTCCGTTCCAGTTCATCCCAAAGGTGTTGGATGGGGTTGAGGTCAGGGCTCTGTGTGGGCCAGTCAAGTTCTTCCACACCAAACTCATCCAACCATGTCTTTATGGAGCTTTGCTTTGTGCACTGGGGCACAGTCATGCTGGAATAGAAAAGGGCCTTCAACAAACTGTTGCCACAAAGTTGGAAGCATAGCATTGTCCAAAATGTCTTGGTATGCTGAAGCATTAAGATTTCCCTTATTGGGGTGTGTCCCAGTACTTTTGTCCATATAGTGCATGGTGACACTGAACGTGGAGGAAGTGAACACGAAACAGAAACACTCCTGACAGCAGTTTATCTGTGGGAGTTTAAAAATGTCGGCCCATGTCCCAATACTTTTGTCTATATAGTGTAACTTACATATAATATTTTCTTTTTCCATGTTATTTTATGTCATTCACCTAAAATACATGTTTGATGCTTTCATAGCAGTCAGTCAGTTTTTGTTTATCAAAGGCGCTAACAAATTAGCACGGCACATAAAATAGGTGCAGCAGAAACATCAGATTGGCCGGACCAACATGTTTAAATGTTGCAGAGGAAATGACAACAGAATTAAATGAGCTGATTCGGCCTGACTGGTCCACCAAAACTGAACACGAGTTTAATTTGTCAGCATGGGGCCTCGTTTGCCGGTAACTTTCACCAACATTAACTCCAGAGGTTCTGGCAGTAAACCCGCGTGTGCAGATACCACAGCTAACGCTACACGAGTGGCTCCACCACACGTGCAGCCCGTCAGTCGGACAGACAGCTCGACGGCACTCTGCACTGTCAGCACAGTTTCCACTGCAACTCTTCAAATTAATGTTGCATGAAGCCAAAGTCTGTTTAAGCAGATTTGCACAGTCTTCCTCCTCTGATGGTGAGCGACGTTTCTGCAGCTGCCAGCAGCTTCCGTCTGTCTTTTCGGCTCGGATCTTTTCCTGCTGTGTGCTCTGTGTAGTCTGGTTTGTACTGAACCCAGTCCAGCCTGACTGGTATCTGCATAAACTCTCCTCTCCCTTCAGTGTTATCAGCACTCAGTTCAAATGAGCTCCACAATGGACTCCAAAAACGAATCCAAGTTTGTTTTGGAAGGAGATGTCAGTAATCATTTGCTTTTCCCAACTCTTCAACATGCTGTGCAGTATAAACTACTTAAAAAAGTGACACAAGTTCATATTCATGAACATTTCTACTGGAAATGACTAAAGTGCGGGTGTTGAAGGCCTTTTGTCTCCCTGAACTTTGCTTCAGATCACAATAATTCAACAACTAGTGGCGATTTACTTTTTCCTTTTTGTATTATCTCGCAGAATAATGAGTGTGTCTTCTCCCAAGTGAGCAAGAGGCCAGCTAACTGAGCTAACTCAGCTAACTCAGCTATATGAGCTAACTAAGATGAGCTAACTCAGCTATCTGAGCTCACTGAGCCAACTGAGCCAACTGAGCCAACTAAATGAGCTAACCTAGCAGTTCAACAGACGAGGTCACCATTAATGTTAACATCCCGCCCTCTCACAAAGACGAGCCTCATCTGAAGCGAAATGATGAAATTCATTCGTTCATTTTGTTATTCAAACAAATGGGAAAAAGAGCTGGAGGTCTCCACCAGAGGGCAGTCATGCTGCGGCCTGTTATTCCTGATAGGACCTGAGGATCTGCATTCCACCGTCTCCTCGAGTACTCCGGTTCTTTGTGGTAGTTTTAAGTGCTCTGTAGTGCTTTTTGGTGTTTTGTTGTGCTTTGCAGTATTTCACAGCCTATCAGCTGAAGAGAGCGAGACACGAGTGAGTGAAGCGTTCAGAGCAAATTGGTTGTTTCCTGAAGAGAAGTAGAAAATGGGAGAAGATGATGGATACTCTGTGTGTGTGTGTGTGTGTGTGTGTAATAATTATATCAGCCGTCAGAGCTGATGGATGATTAAGGTTTCTATCTGCAGCCTGAGGCGCCCATTAATCTGACATAAACACTGTGAGTGTGTGTGTGTGTGTGTGTGTGTGTCAGTTTGAGTCTGTATGCAGTAATTATTGTAGTATCATGACTGTCCTTGTGTGTGTGTGTGTGTGTGTGTGTGTGTGTGCAGACAGGAAACCTGCTGCACTGCAGCAGAGCAGCAGGATGCGATCAACACCACACATGAGCAACAAAAGGGACAGTAAATATAAAAATATATTCTGAAATACGGAGACAAAGACTTAATAATGTGAGATTAATGTTTTCAGAATAAACTCATAATTTTGACGCCATATTAAGTGTGTGAGTTATGGGCTCCTTCATCTTATTTTAGGATTCTCAAACTTAAAAGTGTGTTAGCTGCTCTCACGGCAGGTTATTAAAACAAACAAATAATAATATTCATTTCAAGATCGCTCTGTAAAATTACAAATTTTCAAATATAATACGATCTATAATAAATTCATCTTTACAGCTCAGTGTGGGTTTTATGTTTAAATGTGTTCAGTGCATCGTGGACCGACGTGTGGACAGAATCCTCAGGGTTTTGAGCCCCGCTTCAAGCCATGAGGGGGACGAGGGGGGCATCTGTAGTCCTGGTCCTGGAGATCTGCTTAACGCAGCTCAAATTCAGCTGGAGAAACCTGATTACTTGGCTGTGTAAACCTTTAACCGCGTTTAAAAAGGCTTTATTAGGTGTGTGAAAGCCTCGCACACGTTTACTTTGCTGCTGAACCCTCGGATTCACACACACATTCAGCCTGTGCTACTAATCCAGACTACAGTGTGTGTGTGTGTGTGTGTGTGTGTGTGTGTGTGTGTGAGCTCCAGGGTAAATAGTGTCTGATTTGTACTGTGACTCTGCAGCCTTCAAATCTGTTTTCTCTCAAAGTCAGACTGTGTGTGTGTGTGTGTGTGTCATGTCAGGTTATAATCCTGTCAGGCTCAGAAACCTGAACTGACATGAGCAAGAGAAAGAGAGTGAATGACTGTGTGTCTGTCTCTGCAGTAACCATGGCAACAGGCCTGTCTCCGTCGCCACGGCTGCAGGTTAGAAGCCGGCTGCCTCTGTGCCCCTGAGCAAAAACAGTCTCAAAGGGCAAGAGAGGAGTCTTTCATACATCCAAAACTGCTCCAAAACTGCAAACACATCAAAGCAAAGGCTGAAACCTACCAAAATTTCAAACTCAAAACTCCAAAACTGCCAAAAATATCAAAGCCAAAACTTTAAAACAGGCAGAAACATCAGCCTAAAGATTATAAATCAGACAGAAATGTGAATCTAAAGACTGAAACAGACACAGAAATCCATCTAAAGGCCAAACACGTCGGAGAAACGTCAAACCAAAGCAGGACAATTAACTTAAAACTCACAGAAATGTCAGCTTAAAGCTTCCAAAACTGACACAAAAATCAATCCCAAGACTATAAAATCAAGAGGAATATCAAACTAAAGACCGAAAGTCACAACAATGTAAAGACAAAAACAAAAGGATCTAAAACAGACAAAATAACAAAAGACTTTCAAGCTGCAGCGACGTGAAAGCAGGCGGATAGAAATATCAAACTAAAAAGTGTAAAACTGACAGAAACACCAGCGCAGGAACAATAAAGCTGAGAGAAACGAAGTGAAAAGATTTAAGAAAAAAGAAAATTTAATCAGAAGTGAAGAGAATAAACAACAACACAAAACCAACAACAACAAGTTTGAAAATTCTTTCCTCGAATGAGAAGTTTCAGCCGTGTGATGCTACAAAACGTTTGAGAGACAAAATATGCAAGCTTCTGCTGTCACGCTGCAGCAGGCCACGGAGTGTGTGTGTGTGTGTGTGTGTGTGTACACAGATATTACCATATCAATGGTTTCCTTCTGATAGCTTCCTCCCACTTCTTCTCTCCCTTTCTGCTGGGACGTAATTGTTTGTGTCTGATTATCAGAAGGGCACTGTTATCAACACACACACACAGACACATACACACACACACACACACGCACAGACACACACAGACACATACACACACACACACACACACACACACACACAGACACAGACACATACACACACACACACACACAGACACACACACACAGACACATACACACACACACACACACACAGACACACACACACACACAGACACACGCACACACACGCACACACACACACACACACAGAGGGGATGTGAATCAGAACAGGTAAGTAGCAGCAGGAAAACCGTTGAGAACAAAATAAATCAGTTCACTGAACAGAGAAATGTGACAAAACAGAGAAAGAAGCTGCAAAATGGCAGAAAGACAGTCAAACAGACAGACAGTCAGACAGACAGACAGTCAAACAGACAGACAGTCAGACAGACAGACACCTTCTAAGTTTGTTTGTTTGATGTGTCAGCAAACAGCTTTTTAATCCCACATGCAGCAGTTAGAGGACAACACCCTCAGTCACGTGTTTGTGTCACCTGATGAATCGAAGTCCGGCACTCGCTGTGTTTTAGCTCCGGCTTTGGTCTCCTCTGACTCCTGAGGGGAAAGTCGGCTCTGAACGCTCCACCGAGTCCACCAGCTGGACTCTGGCCGTGTCCGTCTGCTGCCGAGCAGGTCGGCGACGAAGGCTTTCAGGGCTTTTCCTGTCTCAAAGAGCTGCCTGCTGTGGCCGGAGACGACTGTGAGAGGGAAACGAAACGGCAAAGTGAAAAACAACGAGCAGATGATAATCCTCTGTTGGCTTGTCAGGACAAACGTCTGCCTTCAGTGATTTGATTCAGGCTCCACTGTTCTGTAATTTTTAGGCACAAAGAGAAAAATCTTTCTCCATACAATATTACATCTGGACTTCTTCAGCAAGAAACACACGGTGGCTGAGCTGAGGCTGCTCTGATTGGTCGGCTCTCTGCGGCCTAATCGTCATTGATGGAGGATGTTGCAGCGCTGTGCGGCCCTTTGAGTGTGTTCATCACTGGCCTCAGCAGGACTGATGCTGAGTCGGACTGCAACAACAAGAAACACTCAGAGGAGCTGCTGCCCCTCTGAGCTCCACAATACGCCTCCTGCTGGGAGGAAGAGAAGAAGAATGAGGGGCCGGAGGGAACTGACCCTCAGCCGGGCCTGACAGAGGACATATTAAACTGCTGCACGCACACGCACGGTCGTCTTTCCAGCACTGTTCAGGACGTTATGTCCAAAAAGATGCAGCTTCACAAATTGATATAAAGAACGTTTGAAAGTTTGTGTGCATCAGAAACTTCTGTTTATTCATCTGTGAATTTTTTTTTATCATTTTGCAGACTCGTCCTGCTCTTGGGAGCAGATACGCATGACGCAGGCGCTGATGAGGTTTTGGATCGTTTGTTACCAGGACGATTGCAGTCAGATGTTATTCTGCCACAGCAGAAGCGTCCTCAGGTTCCAGACAGCATCCAGAGGTGATGGGGCAACTCGTCCCATCAGTCTCGCTTTCAGTCGAGCAGAGAAGATATTGTTGTTCTTACTTTTAATATTCCTTTCTTGGCCTTGGTAGAAGTCAGACAAACACAGCAGCAGCAAAACACATTCAGTGAAAGACACGAGAGACAGCGAGAGAAAGAAAAGTTTGTTCTGTACTTTGACTTGCGCCGATCCCAACCATGACTCGACGTTTTCAGCCACGTTAGCAGTGTGGCTGGAGGGAGTGGGCGGGCTCAAGTGCCTGGACATTAGAGGTCAGTAAACATTTTACAGCTGACACACGTCTGTACTCCTGAGGACGTCCGTCCTAACCTGAGAGGAGGTCGTATGGCTGCCTCGCCGTCCTCCTGCACATGTTTTATAATCTACATGTGTTTTGTCTTTGTAATCTGTTCATGCTGGGATTGTGATGGTCTGTTCTGCACACGCCACATCTGTTGCATGTCCGTCCGTCCTCTGTCCGTCTTCACTGAGGGATTCGGGAGGTCTCTTCCGGTTCCTGTCCTGCTGAAAGGGTTTTTGGGGATCCACTGTGATCTGTGCTTTTGGGCCACATGAATCAAACTGACCTGACATTTGAAAGCAGGACTTCAGGAGCTCTAGCACATTTATATTCATCAACTCAACTCTGCTTTTATCAATACTGTTTTCATCCCATCAGTTTTGTGGGCTCCACGTCTCACAGTATCTGTACTCACTCTGTACCATCTGATATGAATGAATCTCTCTGCTGCTCCTCTGGGGATCGCCGGCGGCTCGGGTTGCACTACGATTTCACGGGAGCCCTTTTCTTTAATTTAATGTGTCTTCAGGCCCTCATGGCTGGGATGTTGCTGTGGGGATTCCAAGCAGCCCTGTGATATTTGAAATGTATTAAAGGATTATTGAGTTTTTTTTTGCTCGGTGAGGGAATAGACTCAGTCAGGCAAGTTAGCTGATCCTCCTTTAGCAGCTCTGCGGAGAATTTAACAGGTTTGATTTAAATCTGCAAGATCGCACGGCTGATTATTAATAATCTTAAATCGATCTCTGAGGTTGATATACGAGCCTCAGACACATCAACGAGCTGGTTTTCATGTTCAGGGGAAATCAAGGCGGCATATTTTATAAGAAGCGTACAGGAGGAATCTAAATGACGTGTGGCACGCAGAGAAGTTTTACTCCAAATACCACAGTGTAAAAATACTCCGAAACAAGCAAAAGTTCTGCATTCAGACGGTTTTGAAGCAGCTACAAGGAGCTGCGACAAAAGTCTTGTAAAGATGCTTTTGTTTTTGGAAGCGAGTGAGAGAAAAACCCAACATTTTTCTCGTAATGTTTTTCCTTCTAAAGAGCCGCGTGATGAGGTTGGATTCTGCAGGCTGAGGCGTCAGAATTAAACTGAGACTGAACCCAGCCTTTCAGAGGGTTCAGAGGTCTCGTGTTGTTCAGGCAGGACAACAAAGACGGCAAGAGGACGGACCCAAACGCAGGCTCTGCAGTCAGAGCAGGAGGACGAGGGTCAAAACCAGATCCAAGATCCACAAACACACACTGAGGGACCTCGAACACGAGGAAAACACTAAACTGACAGAGCGAGAGAAAGAAGCAGAGCAGAACACTGCAGGGACGACAGAAGACAAATTGTCCCCTTCAAAACCTTAATATTCAGAGGAAAACGTCTCCTCCTGATGTTTCCATGTCAGGATTAAATCTATTTTTTATGTGCGAGTTGCGTGTTTCTAATTCTAAATTACACGTCTGATGCTCGATGTGCAGAAACATCCTGCGGCTTTCTGCTCACACACAAAACATTTGTTGTTTAAGACACGTTTCACACTCAGCAGAGATAAAGTCTGACGTCTGAACGCAGCATACTGATGTGGGGCCAATCAACACGCAGCCTGCAGAGCGCCTGCTGGCCTCCTGCCGGACGGCGTCATGCCTGCAGGCGTGAGGTGCAGGTGTGATGAAACACACGCTGACATGACTTTCCCGCCTCAGACACATGAAGAGTGACGTGAACTGTGTTCTCCACCACATCTTAACGTGATCAATCCAATAATCCACCAGCGAGACGGCACACTGAACGCGGAGCCGATTGCTCTGCTGTGATGCGTCGCCTCAGACGGCGTGTGAATTCCGCCGCATGTGCGGGTGAAAATGACGGTTTGTGGCTGTGGAATCCAGTGGAAAGGATGTTTGGTGTGAAGGATGTTTGGTGGAAAGGATGTTTGGTGTGAAGGAGGTTTGGTGTGAAGGAGGTTTGGCTGCTCCACTAATCGGCCTCGTTCACTGGGAGCTGAAGACTCGCTAACGAATCTGTCGTCTGTTCTCTCTTTCTTACTGGCTAACAGTCGAGTGCAAAACACGCAGCTCGTAGCAGCTTTTTATTTTTAGCCAGTGCTAACCGAAGCTTTCGCTGATTAAAATAACCAATCAGCTGTCGCGAATTATCGTCAATCCTGTGAAAAACTAGCCTGGCATTTTCAGGAACCTCTCAGGTAATTTTCCATTCAGCAACAGGCGCAGACCAAAGCTACAGAAATGAAAACGTGTTGTACATAAAGACAGATCCAGGTACTGCGTTTTGCTTTCAGAGTATTGCAGTATTTACATTCATACTTTCCTGCGAGGTGTTCATGAAAAATGCTGATTCTGATTGGCTGCAAGGTTTCCTTAAAGCCTCTTCCACCTGTGAACTGCTGCTGTCTCTCTGTGTGTGGGAGCACACTGCAGCAGGGGGTGATGGGAAATTCAAAAGGTGAGGCCTCATTACACACACACACACACACACACACACACACACACACACACACACGATGAGCTGTGTGTTAATCACTGTTGTGGATGTGAAGCTTTGACCTTTTCTGGTCAAACCACCTGCTGCTGCTGGAGGAAACCCAGCTGTTAGTCTGACACACACACACACAAACACACACACGCAAACACACACGCAAACACACACACACACACACACAAACTTTCTTCAAATATTTTTCTGTTAAAGTTTTGGAATCATAAACAAAGTTTGTTGTTTGTGTCTGCGTTGTTTATTTATTTGTGTTTGTTTGCTTTGTTTTCTTTCTTGTTTTCTTCACTTACATCTTGTTTTGTGTTATTTGTTTGGTTGTTTTGTACTAAAACTGAAATAAGAACGTTTGGTAGGAAACGAGGAGGCGGTCCGGCAGCCGGTTTATCCTGCTCGCCAAACATGTCGGTAGTTTTTCCTTCCTGCTCTGTAAACATCACAGTGTCAGTCTGAGTTCAGTCAGAACTGCTGGCTGTCGAACAGCCAGTTTCACCAACCAAAACACGGCGTTTACATTAACATCGTCATTACATCGTCATTAACCTCCGTCACTGACTGTGTGGGTCCTGTGGGTGACTGACAGGGAGAAGCTGCAGCTTAGCTCTGTGTGTGTGTGTGTGTGTGTGTGTGTGTGTGTGTGTGTGTGTGTGTGTGTGCTGAACTTTCTCATGTTGAATCTGATGTGAATTGACACATGAAAATACCCACAATCCCGCAGGACAGGTCTCTGAGCTCTGTGCTGAGCTGATTACCTGCTGCTGACACACACACACACACACACACACACACACACACAGACACACACACACACACACACACACACACACACACAGACACAGACACACAGACACACACACACACACACACACACATACTTTGAAAAGAATGCAGAGAAACAAAATGGTTTGTTTGTCCTGTTGACTTTCTGATTCAGGCTGAATTTGTGATTGTTGTTCTGTCAGTAATCCTGCTGCTGATGTGACTTACTGATAATAACTTGGATGTCACTGGAAATAAAGGCGCAGTCCGTCAATTTTCAGGTAAAAACATGGTGTGTCAGTACCGAAGGGATAGCTGCAGGTGTTTTTCTGTCTCGTCCAAGTTGTTTGGAGATCCGTCCACATGGTCAGGGTCTTGGTCACATGGTCACAGCTGGAAGACATCAGCACAAGTCCTGGATCTCAGAAAACAAAACAACATCAATGAGGTTTAAATGGCGTCTTCTGTTACTGTTGATGACCTCTGACAGTCCACCTTTGGCAGAACACAAACCCGATTCAGACCCAGAAAGTTAGCCACTGAATATCCTGTGCTTTTCCAGCTCTGACATCACACTGAGGCGTCAAAAAGCTGGCGAGCGCGAGCTTCCTGCTCCAGCAGCGCTCGAATCACATCGACAAACGTCCTGTTTTCCACGTAAAGTTCTGTCTCGCCCGGAGAAGAAAACCCACAGGGGAGCCTCAGAGCTCTTCGCTCACTTTCTTTGTCCTCCTCCTCCGGCTCATTGTGTTTCACACAGACTGATGACTGGATGATGGGTTATTGACAGGAGGACGGGGGGATCGATAGGAGGAGGAGAGAGGCTGAAACTAGGCCACCCAACTGTTCAGGGCAGACATTTATCTTCTAAAAGTCAGATGTTTAATCTGGACAGAAAGAGGAGGAAGGCAGGAGGAGGAATAGTGGGAAGTGAGGAAGATACAAAAAACCAAATCAGAGAGTTGGAAGGAAAAGGAGGAAATGAGGAGATATGGGAGGACATGAGGAAGTGGAGAAGGAAACGAGGAAACAAGAAGGTAAACTGATGGAAGGCGGAACGAAAGCACAAAAGGAAACAAAAAAGGTTGAAAACGGGGAGGAAGGTGAGGAGAGGACGAAAAGAGCAGATTTTAAAGGAAACTGGATGATGAGTATGGGAGTGAGCCTGTGCAGCGCCCCCCAGTGGCTGCCGTTTCATCATAAAGCTGATATAAAAGCTCCACATCACCACACTGACGGAGTTAATACACAATATCCTGTTTGTCTGTGGCTCGCCTGATGAGAACAAACGAGCCCCTCGCCTCAAATGAGAAGGTAATGGAATATTGAATAAATGATGTTTCCTCTCCACGGCCTCAGCCTCCAACCTGTGTGTGTGTGTGTGTGTGTGTGTGTGTGTGTGCGCCACAGGGTTAAAGGATTCCTCTGCAATTTGTTTTCTTCTTTTTGGTTTCCCTTAACCCCCAGCAGAGAAGCTCAGTCAGTTGAACATGAAACTGCTCATAATATGTGTGTGTGCGTGTGCGTATGTGTGTGAATGAGTGTGTTATCCTGCTTGTGTAACTGTGACACATGACCTGAAGCTGCAGATGAAGGAAATATTAAAGAAAATCGACCAATCACACCCATGAAATGACATACACCGGGCAGCGTTCATTACATTGACAGATCTGCTCTGTGATTGGTGCTGACGTTCTAATGTGTGGCGAGTCAGCCGGAGGACCTGATTGGCTGGGAGAAACAGAAATGAAACCCTCGATGGATGGATGAGACGAGGAATCCTTCCGTCTCTCTCTGATTTTACTTGTTTCAGCCAGACCTCCCTAATTAGACTGATGTTAACGCTGCTAACGACCTCTTGCAGGGCCAATCACATGACCCAGATAACAAGAGGGGC
The DNA here is from genome assembly GCF_020382885.2 of Scatophagus argus. Taxonomy (NCBI): domain Eukaryota; kingdom Metazoa; phylum Chordata; class Actinopteri; family Scatophagidae; genus Scatophagus; species Scatophagus argus. The sequence continues at coordinate 1,509,584 of NC_058514.1, read as the reverse complement.
GGGGCTAATTGATATTGAATAACTGGATGACCAGCTAACAGAACAGAAAATGTTATGCTCTGGCTCTCAGGTGGTTTATGAGACTTTATGAGGAGAGTCCATCAGTCCGTCTGTCTCCGCCTCAGCTGTCTGTCTTTGTGAAGGGTCTCGTTAGCGGCAAAACAAAACGTGCTGATTGGTGAAAAGCTCGGGCAGATATTTGATTGGTCGTGTCTGTTGCTGCTGCAAAACTTTCTGCAAAGTTGTGAATTTTGCAGAAATGGTGAATTCCTGAAGGGGCCAATTATATTCAGTGACACACACACACACACACACACACACACACACACACACAGACTCACAGGAAAGACAAGGTGAGAGAGAGTGAATTTACTTTAACAGCCTTGTGACTAAATTTAGTAAATATATTCTGCCACGTGAGAGAGCAACATAAACTAATAAGCGTACACATTTAAAAAGGGGACGTTTTGCGTTTGCGATCTTCTCTCTCGTCTGTGCTGTCACGGCGACGGAGGTCTGCGGTATCTGAAACTGTTCCGGCAGCAGGGGCCCATCAGTGGAGCCAGGAGCCTGACTGGGTGGCGAGGAGCCCAGTCAGGCTCCTGCACACCAAACAGGGGAAGCGTGTGTGGGCGCCGCAATGCTGAAACAGGAAGGAGCTCTCACCAAACAGCTGTCACGACACTCAAGGCGCACACACATAATTACGCGCTGTAGCTTTAAGCTTTTCCTCTTAGATTTTTAAGTTGTGACTGTCACCGAGTGTGTTTCACTGGTTTTATTTATGTTGGTGCCATTTTTGATCAGAATTTTCCACCTGAAAGGCTTCTGTCTCAGGTGTTTCTCCCTCTGCATTATTCAGTCAGGATTCATCAGCAGCCTCGAGGGTTAATGACATCAACACAAAATGATTCGCTGCTGAGTGTCAGCATATCTTAACACGTTGTGAAATTAGCTTTAGTGAACATACGAAGTGACGGACTCATTTGACAGACTAATTCATTGTGTTCGGGTCTTTTTCATGCAGCTGAATTCCTTGATGAAAGCCTGAAGGGTTCATTTTGTGATGTTTTTAAAACGCCACCTTTTCCCACCCTGAACCGTGTGGGTTTTGTGCCGAAACCTAACGAGACTTAAGCGCAGCGTTGTCACAACTTAACCGGAGCGTCAAGAAGAAACACGTCAAATGGCCGACATTCGTCCTCCCGACGGGGCTGATCAGCTGTCTGCTGTGTTATGTCGGATAAAACTAAACTCATCAAAGACTCGTTTGGCTGGTGACTCAACGAAAGCTAAATTCACAACTTCTCCTCTTCATCTTCATCTTCCTCCTGCTCTTCCTCCTGTGGCTGACCTTGGCTCGCCTTCTTCTTCCTCCTGCGATTATCTCTGGATCAGCTTAATTACAGCTCATTCATCTTTTCTGCCACAACCCAAGGACGACACACACGCACGTGTGCGTGCATGGACAAATGGACACACACACACACACACACACACACACACACACACACACCCTCCTTGTTACAGAAAGTTAATTTGGGGAAATACTCCTTTAATTATGATTCATATCTGGGTCATTCTTAACCATCACCAGCTTCACACACTGTTTCTGTGTGTGTGTGTGTGTGTGCACACGTTGTCAAGGCAACCAGTGGGAAGTTATCTGTCGGAATGTCGGAATGAGATCATATTTAAACCACACGCGTCATGTCTTTTCAGTCCATTTATCTCGACTTAAAATGAAACGTTGCTTTTTCTAACCTGCCGTTTTAGTTTCCATCGTGCAGTCAAAAGTCCAGAGATTCAACACGTGTTGCGCCTGGTGGGATTCGAACCTGCAACCCTGCAGACCAATCAAATGAGACACTTCGCTGGCCTTCTATCGTTTGTTAAAGCATCTGTCTAATCACTGCAGCATCTGACAACGAGAAGAGAAGAGAGGAAGAGAGAGGAGGAGGAGAAAGGAAGAGAGAAGGAGTAAAGGAGGTGAGGATGCAACAGGAGAGCTGAAGAAAAAAGGGGGGAGGACAAGTGAAGAGGGGAGAAGAAAGGAGAGGAAGAGGAGGAAGAGAAAGAAAGTCAAGAAACGGAGCTGTGAGCTTTCTGTCACACACAGAATAATTCAGTTTGACTGAAGTCAAGGTGAACATGAAAACTGTGTCGTTATACACACACACACACACACACACACACACGCGCGCGCACACACACACACACACACACACACACACACACACACACGTACACACACACACAGAAGCGGATGGATGAGGATGAAAGCAAGTCTGCAGAGAGAAGGACAAAATGACAAGAAAAAGGAAGAAAAAGAAGATAAAAGAGTCGTGCATTCAGTGGAGAAACTAAACTCTGCTTTCCTGTCACATCAGAAGGAGGTGAGGAAGAAAACAAGGAAGAGAAGGAGAAAAACAAGAGATAGGAAAGGAGGAGCCAGGGGAGGAAATGAAGGAGGAGGTAGGCAGTAAGAGGGAGGAGGAAGCAGGGATGAAAACGAGTGGAGGGAAAGGAGCAGGCAATAAGAACAAAGTCAGCATGCTAACAGTTGCTAATTAGCACAGAAATGAAGTCACGCTACACTTAACTGACTCTCACTGGCTTCATTGGCTCTAATTATTTCTCAGGTTGATGTCATGTCATTAAGTCCACCAGTAATTTATCCACCTCTTAATGAAGGCTGCCGTACAGGCAGGAAGTGAACTCAGCAGAATCACTCTCATAAAAACAAAACTTAAACAGTCGAGTTGAGGAGGAGGAGGAGGAGAAGGAAGCAGGAGGCAAGGAAGCTAAACGGATGCACAAAGGAAGGGAAGCTAGAAGAATGAAGGATGATGTCCTTCCCTAACTGTCGTCGTTTCACACCTTCATCCTGCCACGTATCTCCATGATGACGGATTCCTGTCTGTCACCTCCCTCCTGTCCGCATTCATCCGTCAGAATTTACCTCCACTCAGAGCTTCTCTAAAACTGTCACTTTTATCGTCTCCCAGGTCTCTTCTGGTTTTATAAATTTCTCTGGGCTGACGCTAAAAGCCAGAAGTGACTTTTATCGAATGGGCTGCCAAGAGAGCTGCTGATAAACAAGACGGTAAATGTATGAGTGTGAAGGAGCTCAATATTTTGTTTGGAGGAGAGGAATTAAACTCCTCTGGAGGTGAACAGGGCTCCTACAAGACACTTTATTGACTTTTCATTTTAGCCGTGAGGCTGGTGGACCGTCTTCATGCGGAATCTCATTTACTTACACAAGAAATGATTGATTTCCTGCTGGGACGACCGAGATAGCGAAGGTGAGCAGGTTACGTCAGACCTCCTTGACTCTGTCTCACATTCGGGGGGTGCAGGCTGCGTCAGACAAACCCAGGACACCAGACCAGATCAGGCCGGTGGTGATGGTTAGCCGTGTCCTCCTGCCTTCAGGTCTTTATGCTAAGCTAACCTGCTGTAGCCTCACATCAAACAGCAGAGTCAACCTTCTCATGTTGTGAGTGTACCGTGAGGTTGAAATAATCCTAAAAAATAAGCAACATGAAATGCATTTCAATTAATTCAGCTGTTTTGATGGCTAAATACTATTTCCACATTTCTAAACACACAAACTGAAAACCCCAGTGCTCGTTACCCGCTGATGAAATCAAACAATACGCTGACTCAATTTCCTCTAATCAGCCTGTTAAAATGATTACGCTCCCCCGCGGTTTTCTTCCTGTTAATGACTTGTTTCTCTGAACCAAACTCAAGCAGCACTTCTGTTCCACTGTGGCTGACTTTCATTTAGCTCAAACAACACCTAAATCAGAATGTGCTGTGGTGTAAACAGATGTGAGCACTGATTATTGGACATTTATGTGGTTCACTCTGCCTCTGGCTGAACTGTGACACTCAAAGAGCTTCTTCCTCCTCCTCCTCCTCCTCCTCCGTTCTTCCTGTGAACGTGGAGCAGCTGCTATCTGAGCGACCTGAACATAATTGGCAGACAAGTGGAGTTTGACCTGACAACAAAGATGCAATAAACGAAAAAAAAAAGTTTGTTGTTGGTGTTTCATTGTTCAACTCAAAGCAGCACAAAGCAAATCTAAACAGCCCCGAAAGGAAATCCTTCTGTGACTCTTTTAGACCAAACGGCCTCATTTGTATTTCACCCTTAACTTGAGCCAATCACATTTTCATTTCCCTTCAGCAAACCAATCCGTTCCGCTGACTGAGTCCCAGTCAAGTGCATAATGAGCTGTCAGCCAATCACATCCAGCCTGCGGGCAAAAGTCTGGCATGTGATTGGATGCTGGCTGCGTGTGCCAGGGTCTAATATCTGATTCCACAGTAAGCTGAACAATCAATGAAATCTTGGCTCTTTTTAGCCGATATTAGCTAACTGGTTGACATCCTAGGAAAAAACACATTGAACAAAATACAGCTGTGCTTGGAGCTAAATGCTAACCTTAGTGGGCTAAAGTGCTCACAATAAAAACACAAACATTCTGTTGTAGCAACCCGTCCAACAGCTGTTGAGACATTTCACTGAAACTACAAACGTCAGCCTGCTGATGGCACCTCAGGAAAAGTCAGGTGGGCTGAGCAGGAGGAGCTGCGGTGCAATAATTCTCTAAAATATCATGAAAGTGGGGCTTACGTGATGGTGAGGCAGGCAAACGGGGAGCAGGCAAAAGTCCAGGAAAACAAAAGGTCCCAAACACTTCTGGAACAAACACTGGGAAGAAGCTGGAGACACAAGGAATGTCGTACCACAAGGTGAAGAGGGAGCACTAATGAGCAAACACACCTGGGAGGGAAAACCAACAGGTACAACTAATCAATGCAATCACAAGGACGGGCAAAAAGACAGGAAGTGTAAAGCAGAAATTGACTCACGAGGGTGAAACTTTCAAAATAAATCAGGAAACAACTGACCTAAAACCCAAAGCCATGACTGCAACTCCACATGGAGGCGAAATAGAAAAATAGTGTTGGTTTGGTTTGATTTGTACTGTTCCTGAACGCACCACCAAGCAGCCCCTCTCCACACTGAAGGATGAATAGACTGAAGACACATAATTAGATCAAATTATGAACATCTGCGCTCAAATAAACACACATGCTGATTGTTCTCGTCCGGCCTTCGGCGTGTGTGTGTGTATATATGTGTGTGTGTTTTTACTATTGGCAGCAGCTGTTTTTCCTGCCTTCAGGCCACTAAAAACTCACTCTCTCTCTCTCTCTCTTTTCCACCCCTCCATCTTTCCTGTCTCCCGTCACACACTCCTCATTCTCTCCAGATTTGTTTTTTTCCCCTCCCTTTCTGGTTTGAATTTATTTCCTAAGGTTTTTCTCAACGCTTCACGCCTCCACACATAGACGCACAGACACACACGCACACACACACACACACACACACACACACACACACACACAGTCTGCCAGGCTGTGATTAGAGAGGAAGGATGGAGGGGATGAAGAAAGAGAGGAAAAGATGCTTTGAGCAACACACACAGCTGTTAATGTGTGTGCATGTGTGTGTGCGCGTGTGTGTGTGTGTGCGCACGTGCATGTGCATGTGTGTGTGTTATTCAAGCTTACTTTTCATCAGCAGCTACATTTAAATAATTCAGTTCAGTTGTTTCCCTTATTTCCTCACCTCGGTGGGACTGAGAGACAGACAGGTGTGTTGGCTTGATTGATTTCTCTTGGCCTGAGGAAAAACTCCTCTTCCTGCTTCCCTTCTCTTCCTTTCATCTCCACTTTTTAGTTTCTTTCCTGGAGGGAGGAAAAAAAAACGATTTCTCTCCTCTTCCTCCTCTCCTTCATTCGTTACCTTTCAAGGCAGAAATTTATAGTGGGGGTGGGTGGGTGTGGGTGGTGGTTGTGGGGGTGGGGGGGCGGAGTGAAAGCATGAATCAAACCGACTCAGCTTATTTAAAACCAAGTCGCCTGATTGGAGGGGAAAATGGCTCTAAGGGAGCCATTTTGGATCCTATACACAGACATCATGTGCTCCTGAAACTAGCCTCACAACGACCAAAACTAATGGTGCGTTCAGGTGCTATTCATTAACTCACAAAGCCAGAGTTTTCCACATTACCAGCAGGCAGGTTTTCTTTTTTCAGGAGCAGCCAGTGAAGTGATGAATCCCAGCAGAAACGTGCGACTCACAGCACATAACTGTGCCCATAAAACATCATTTTCTTTGTGAATGACTGCAATGATCTTCAGGCAGTAACAGACAATCTGTCCAAAGTGCTCAGGTTTCTCTTCTGTTAGTTACATCTTGTAGGTGGATTTTGATTACCGCTGATTGATTAGAATTTCATGCATTTTGAATAACAAGGCTAAGAGGAGCTACGGGTCAAGTCCACCTCATTAGAATGCAAAAGAAAAAAATCCCCAAGAAACAACGCAATTTGTGTTTCTGTTTCCTGTGACAGTCGCGGGGTATTTAAGACTTGGTCAGCGTTCTGGTTCATTTTGAAAACTGCTGTAAAAAGTAAAAACGAAAAACCTCCGTATTCACATTTTGCATTGTGTTGTGGTTTGTCCCTTTGACTTGTGCATCAGTCAGTCACTGAGACAAAAGATAAAAGTACACCTTTAACACAAAGCACCAAAAATCACACATGAAGGAAGGAATGTGAGACAGAGCGACACCATCTTTTTGTTTTCCTGTGATGATCTCTACTGTCACAGCTGCCTGGAAAGGTTTTCTGATCGATTTTACTGATCGATCGTCTGAACCCCCCTCACACACACACACACACACACACACACACACTAAACTGTGTTGTCTGTTGTGGTAAACCTCACCTGTGACAGATCGGTGGTGCTGAGAGGAAGGAGCGATTTAAACATCCCATTGTGAACGTGAGGATTGGGAGGACGACTGACAGGAAGACGGGAATGGAGACAGAAAGCAGAGAGGCTGTCTGTCTGCGCTCATCAGTCTCGCTGTCACTGTTTATTTTTCTGTGTATTTATTTTTATTTACTTATCTTTGTGTGCATTTGTCAGCCCGTCTGTTGTTTGCCGTCTTTGTGTATAAATCTGGATTTCTCTTCATGTGAAGGTGACACGAGCCGAGACGTCGCAGTTTGATCCCCGACTGACGAGGCTCCATCTTCAAGACAAACCGACACAAAGGAAAATACTTACAAATCACACAAACTGCTCACAGTTTACAGTCACCACCTCTGAGCAGCTCACACGAGAGCTGGACGAAGGTTCAGTGTTATCACATCAAGCTGTCACTGTTTGCAAAATGCTGGTTACGCATCGTAACCCCAGATTCAAGGCGGTCTTCCTTGAAAAGGAAACAAAGTTTGTTGTTGTGCCACACGTGTGAGGTTTGTCTGATGTGAAACATGACATTAAAACATTTGAAGAGAGAGACTTCAGAATTTCTAAAGTATGCTTGTATGAGGTATGTAAAGTCTCTCCACATCCACCAGACTCCTTTGACAAAAACAGTAATTTTTCTCTCAAAAGTCAGTTAATAATAATAATAATAATGGCACATGTGACATTGATTTCAGCCATATGTTGCTGAAACTCTCAGCCAGGGAGGGCAGTGAAACAACACTTCTAACCTGTAAGTTACTCTTTCAGGTTTCAGTTTAAGTTATTCTTTCATTTTCTACCTGGATGTGAAATGCTGCCGCGGAGGCTCTGAGCTCAGCTGTTGGCTACAACTTGAGTGATGCTGGATTACTTTGATCCTAAAGAAAACTTAAAAACTTGACTATTCTCTGGATTCTGGAGCTGTAGGTCATGCTGTATCTAAAAATGTGTGCATTATGTCAGTGAGTTATGAGTCACAGACACAGCAGTGATGTTAAAACTGCAGCAGTCGGGTGTTGAGAGTTTTAAAGCACCTTAATGTCCTCCATGAGCTGTTCATCACATCTGCTGCAGCTCCAACTGCTCAAAGGGTTGATAAGCCACCAAGTCGGCAACCAAACCACAACGACTGACTTCTTGCATCACTGTCTGACCCCCTGACAACAAGACCTGGAAGAAATGGTGACAATTAGAGGAAAGCAGCCACATGCAGTCGTCAGTCATTCAGAAAGCCAGAGGATGTTCTTACAGCTGGAGCCTCAAAAAGGCACAGATGATGGAAGTTTTCAAAGAAACATAAAACACACAACATATGGACAAAAGTGTTGGGACACCCGTCACCATCACACCAACAGGGACTTTAATGACGTCTCATTGTAAACACACAGACAGCTTTGCAGCTCTAACAGCTTCCACTCTTCTGTGAAGGCTTTCCACAACATGTTGGAGTGTTTCTGTGGGAATTTGTGCCCATTCATGCAGTAGAGCATTTGTGAGGTCACACACTGATGTTGGACCAAAAGGCCTGGCTCACAATCTCCGTTCCAGTTCATCCCAAAGGTGTTGGATGGGGTTGAGGTCAGGGCTCTGTGTGGGCCAGTCAAGTTCTTCCACACCAAACTCATCCAACCATGTCTTTATGGAGCTTTGCTTTGTGCACTGGGGCACAGTCATGCTGGAATAGAAAAGGGCCTTCAACAAACTGTTGCCACAAAGTTGGAAGCATAGCATTGTCCAAAATGTCTTGGTGTGCTGAAGCATTAAGATTTCCCTTCACTGGAAGTCAGGGGCCGAGCCCAAACCCTGAGGAACAGGTCCATGCTACACCTGAATGCGATAATAATGAGGTACGTCCCAATACTTTTGTCCATATAGTGTATGGTGACACTGAACGTACAGAAAGTGAAGACACAAACACTCCTGACCTTTGAAAAGACAGCAGTTTATCTGTGGGAGTTTAAAAATGCCAAAACAATATTTATTTTGATGTTACTCTTTATTTCGTTATGTTCAAGTCGTCATTACAGTCTGCTGTGAGGTTTGTCTGGAACACACACACACACACACACACACACACACACACACACACACACACACACACTCTGCGTTTGTGGTTTCTTTGTGAGCGATGTGACATTTTTAAATTCTTTTTGCGGCGGTTCTGCACGGCTGGACGCTCTAATAGGAACTCACAGTTTCTGCTCTCTAATAACAAACACCACAATGACAAAGCGTTTTATTCTTCTGGTCCTTATTTAAAATAGCAGTTTGCACCTGCAGTGAGATGCAACGCTGCAGGGAGGAAAACACCTGAAACACAAAAGAAAATATGAAACGAAAATGTGCTATTAGGTAGAAATAAGTAGTTTATGTTTCACATCTTTTCCAACAGTAACGAGGTGTCACCATCAAACAAACAAAGACAGGAAGGACTGAGAAGGAGGAAACACATGAAGCGTTTACCTCACAGGACCCAAACATGAAATGTTTCACTGATGAACAAAACGCTGCACTGACACGCAGATGTTCATTTATTAAATTAGTCAGTGTGGTCATTTTCTTGCATAAATTAAGAACAGTGAGCTCTGGAAATGAGGAGGCTCACAGACTGCAATGACTGGATGCACAGCAGCCTTCCTCCTGGTTCTCTTGGTCCTCCTGCTCCTCCTCATGTTGGTGCGGTTGGTGGGACAGAGAACTGGGAGACGGGAGACAGCAGATGTCCCTCAGGGAGGACGAGCACCACCCACTTAAACCTTTACTTTTGGTGATGAGGCTCGCTTCACAAATGTAACTGATCTTCTTATTCTAATCTAAACCCTGATCTAACCTAAACCCTGATCTAATCTAAACCCTGATCTAAGCTAAACCCTGATCTAATCTAAACCCTGATCTTGTCCTAAACCCAGAAGTAAGCAGTTGTTGGTTCTTCCAAGTTACAGGAACTGGTGACAATCTGTCAGTCCTGGATCAGGTCTCGATAGCCCTGGAGACAAACATTTTCCCCGTGGAGCAGATGAACTGGTCTCCTGTCGGGCGATACTCTCGTGGGCCAGTCGACATGTCGCTCAGTGATTTGTTGCGACCTCGTTCAGATGAAGGTGATCAGAACACGATGATGGTTTTGTCTTAATATGAGGTTCATAGCTAAAGACTCCAGGCAGGATTTGACTCTGTGACTCTGCTGCCTTCATCTTCCCTCTCTGACTGTAGTGTGTCGATGTACAGTAACACTTTGATCTCCTCTCCGTATGTATAATGTATAGTCTCTGTAAAACCCTGTGCTGCACCGACCCTGTTCAGGAGGAGGAGGAGGAGGAGGAGGAGGCTGGTATGAAAATAGACGAAAGGGGAGGGAATAAATAGAAGAACAAACAGAAAAGATGAACAGAGTGAAGAAGATGAAGACATAAAATAAAATCCATTACTGTTAAAAAAATTCACAGAAGCAAATTAAGAGACAAAAGAAGAAGAAGGAGGAGTACGAGAGAGAGAAAGCTGAAGAGGGTCGAGAGAGGCTGGCGACAGAGTGAGAAGAGAAATAAGAAAAGACGAAGAGCATAGTGGTGAAAAGACGAGTCACTTCCCGAGGTGACCTCCATTACCCTCTCGGCTCTCTCTTTGAAGGAAGGAGCGAGCGTAGGACGAGAGTAGGAGGTGTGAAAACATTACTTAAAGGAAGTGTAGAGAGGCATGCAGAGGTGGGCTTCATCAGGTCTTCATTAGACCGTCCACAGAGCGAAGCAAATGAAAGACATTTAATGTGAAGAAGTCACTAACAAACAGAAGAAAGTAAAGGGTGTAAAGGAAAGAGGCAGCACCAGTCAGCGTACACAGATGACGCTCTCTGAGACAGTGAGACCAGACCTGAGTCCAGCCGCTACAGAACCTGCTCCTCTCACACGCTCTGGGATTCGACATCCAAAAATTTATAGTTTCATACCTGTTAGTTTCATGATGGCGCCCCCTGGCTTTGTAACGCTGCTAGCTTTCTGTGTACACGGGGAGCTTGTTTCCATATAGCCAATCAAATGGCTTAATTTTAAACACTATTTACATGACATCACTGCATTATTATAAGTGCGTTCAAAAATATTGTGTATTATATATTTTTAAATAATAATAATAATGTTGTTTTCAATTTGATTGATTGCGTATCTAAAGTGTTACTGTGCTAATTCAGTCACAGAGGGTGTATGTGTGTGAACGTCTCACCAAAACTGTAATAACATACACGTGCCACAAGGTGGCGGCGGCTACACCTGGACAGCGTGGGACCGGAGGAGTCTGGATCCACTGAAATGCTGGAGGCCTTTTGAAACGGAAACGGGAAGCGTTGAGTTTGTATTAAGAGCCGCCTGCGACAGGACGTCCACGGGAAACTCCTGTAAACTGAGAAACACAATTAATTTAATTATTAGCTTTGTGTGAACTCGTTTGGCAGGGACATCAATCCATCCACTTTCCATCCCACTTATCCATCAGGGTCACGGGATGGGGGGCTGGAGCTGATCCCAGCTGACTACAGGTGAGAAGAGGGAGGAAGCCAGAGAACCTGGTGGGAACCCACGCAGGCACAGGGAGAACATGCAAACACACAGAAGGACTCAGACCAGGATTTGAACCTGGAACCCTCTGACTGTGAGGCGGCAGCACCACCAAACCCTGCTGAGCTGCAGGTTCAAGTCAGGGTCAGTAAGGGTCCTCAGCTTCACTCTGTCTGACACACACACACACACACACATACACACACACACAGACACACACAGACACAATGTTATCTTATGCGTCATCTTGTTCCATTAAAGAGTATCTTCTGTCCTTATCAGCTCCAACCTCCACACACACACTCACACACACACACTCGCACACACACACACACACACACACACACACACACACACACACACACACACACACACTCTGCTATCAGTCGCAAACAGATTAAAGGGGAGGGTTTTTGTGATTGTGATTCCTGCTGAAGGGAGGGTCTTACTTTTCTTCCCTCTGTTTTATTCTTACTCCTCAAGTCTCTTGCAAAATGTATGAAAAGAAATCAAATAGTTCCATGCTGTGTGGTCATAAAGGAGTGCTTTGCACGCAGAGGATCAATGGTGCTTTTGTATCAGGGTTTTCAGGGTCGTCACCATGAAACAGGCAGCTGATGTCAGGCACGCCATCAACACGCCGAACTCGCGTTTGAAGTGCGACGTGATGCACGTTTGGGTTGACTGCTGTGCCAGCAGTCGGTACTGCAACATCAAACCACTTGAAATTTAATTTAGCCAAAAATCTGGAGTGAAATGAGTCCAAACAGACTGCAGCACAGCCGTCACAGTTCAGGTAATTAACACTCAGATCGGCGCGTTGCTGTCACACCTCAGTATCAAACTGATGATTTCGACCAGCTCTAACGCACGATGACACGGAATTCATTTAGCAGAATTGTGGAAATGAAAGAAACTGTTGGAGATTTTCACAGTGACACAGATCACATAAAGTTCAGCCTCTTTTCTGATCCTCCACAACCTTCTGGTCCGGAGATGCAGCAGGTATCCGACTGGCTCTTGAGGAAGCGTCTTCGGCACAGTTGGCCGCCATCAGGCTTCGTCTGGTCTAATTCATCTTTATATTTCGGCTCTTTGTGTCACGGTGGGGTGAAACGCAGCAGCCACGCAGCTGCAGCCTGTTCACAGTTTGTTGTTAACCTGTTGATTTAACTCTTCATTCATAATTGAAGAGCGGCTGTGTTTTCACCTTTTGCTGTGCTACCATAAACACATCGCTTTGAGATCTCGGAGTGGAAGGAGTTTTCAATGTCAACAAAATGCAGATTAAGCTCAGGAGGTTCAGGCTCCGTGCCCAACCCAATGAGGAAAATATTGATCTGTTTCAAAATAAAAGCCCTTTGATGCTCTTATTTTCTTGGGATTCGCAGGCAGATGGATTGTGATGTGTGTGAGCCCAGCGGTGGGTGTGTGTCTGTGGGGTGAGCAGCTCTGTGGGTGACGTCGACATCTTTTTATCACCGTGTGCTCTGGCTTTGAGAGGTTGGATTCTTTCTTTTTGCATTTATGTTTTTTCTCAGCAAAATGCTGCTTGATCCACTTTAAAGCTTCTTCTTCCTGTCAGAGCCGCGATGGCACACAGTCTGGTTGAATCCCAGCAGGGTGTTGTTTAATCCCATTTTTGTTTGCCACTTAACAAGTTTATTTGTATGCAAAAGCAAACTTCCAGCAGCAGGAACAATCCTGAGCTTTAAGCACTCGTATGTCTTTTCACAGAGCAAATTAAGAAACAAGGTTGTGTTTAACTCGCTAACAGGATTTTATTTCAAAACCGCAGAAGAAGTAAATGAGTTTGACGTTTGATGCAGCCGTCCAGTGGGGATGTGACTGAGTGCAGACTGAGGGTGCAGACCTCATTACAACGCAGAAGGTTGGAGCCTCCAGGGATCCATTTCACCTGTTAAGTTATCTGAAGCTCACTGCAGCCTGAGCATCACAGCCAGGGGGCGCTAGAGCAGCAAATTGGTAAAAGTTGAGCCGCTCTGTTTGAGTTAACTTTGGCTCAATGCGTGAGACTCCGTATGCGTCTCCACACTTAAGAAACCTCCTCCTCATCTCTTCAGCTGCACACGTCCGCCATGTTTGTCCGCTCACACAAAACTCTCTGATTGGCTGATTGTCCCCTCCAGGGCTCACGTTGTGAACATGTTCACACTACATACAGAGAATCTGTTTCAACAGCAGAGTAACTGAAGTAATAAAAACATCAGCGTCTATAAAAAGTCTTTAATTAATCGAATTTGCAGCTGATTAATTAAGTTTTTAACACTAGACGAGAGCAAAGAAACACTCAGAGGGTGAAAAATAAATCAAAACACCTTTGACTGTCGTACTTCCTTCTCTTTATGTCACAAATCTCTCTTTTTATTCGGCACTTTGTGACTTCAGCAGCGTCCACTTCCTGTCCACAGTGTTCGAGGTCAACATCAGCAGCTCCTGTGCACCTCCTGCTGGGGCTGCACCAGCTCTTGTAAATGTCCCTGCCGACTTTTAACTGAAATGCGGATCATCAGGATTTCAGACGCGACTCGATTTGTTTGAGTCTCGCCATCACGCGCTTGACTAAAGTCCCACCTCGGTTGTCATGACGTTGTTCAAGGGGAAAATCTTTGCATGTTTCACGTGCAGAGACGCCACCACAGTCCATCTCTTTGAACAGCGTGTCACACGGTTCTTTAACACATGGACGCAGCCTCCACCTCGAAGACTTGGTGGTGGAGGCAGCTCATGTCCAAGGACCACGTGATGGCGTTAAGGGAACAGGGTCCAGTGGCAGCTCCAGCTCAGGAGCAAACACAGACTCCACGTCAGCATCAGTGAGCAGATGATGAAGCTTCGCACCAGAACACTTCAAAGTGGAGGCTGAAGGCCAGAGAGCAGAAAAGTCAGCATTTCTCAACAAACACACGACCGAACATGAAAAGAACTGAAACTGGAAAATCCAACAAAGTTCAACATACGATGAAGCAGAAGAAAAACACACACGTGCTAATGGAAGGCTGTCCACCTGGGCAGGTGCACGCTGAGCTCAACGCAGATCAGACTCCGACTAAATGGCAAACAAACAGTGGACGTGAGATTTCTCTGTCGCTGCTGACTTTTCGGCTCACCTTTGGAAACACATGCTCGCTCAGTGTGTCGCTGCAGTTCTCCTCCTACTCCTCGCACATAACGACCTGTTTTCACTAACTCTGATTGGTCGACGCCAACATCCCACACAGAGTGACAGCAGAAAAGGCACCACAAAGTGCAAACATGTCAGGTGTGATAAACTCCTGGCACGGAAGCAGATAATCAACATTTGTTTGATTTTTAACACTCAACTCATTGGAACATCAGAGATTTTAAACTCAGAGTTTCAAAGTCGACTTCAGCTGCAGGAGGAGATGAACTTCAGTTTCCTGTTTCTGAAATTCATTTCCATATTTCAGTCTGTTCGTCATCACTGCAGCTGATCTGTTTTGTTCCCAGTCTGTGTGTGTGTGTGTGTGTGTGTGTGTGTGTGTGTGTGTGCTGATAACAGTACTCGACTGATAATCAGCCACAATTACGTCCCAACAGAAAGACAGTGAAGACGTGGGTGGAAGGAGGAGAGAACTATTGATATGGTAATATCTGTCTGTCACACACACACACACACACACACACACACACAGCAGTACAGTGTGACAGCAGGAGAATAGAAGGTTTCATTTTCTGTCTCACAAACCTTTTATTACAACAAGAGACTGAAACTACTCATTAGAGACAAAGAGAGCAGAGGTGTTGCATTCAAGGAAATTCGAGCAAAATGAAACTCGGTGTAGGTGACGAAGCCTGACTATTTAATTATAATTATTATCTGACACATTTAGGGCCTTTAAAGTCTTTTCACACCAAATAAGACTTGCAAAAGGAGCACTTTGATTCACTGAGACCGATTGCTGTATAATGAGCTTCTTCCCACAGGAACCTCATTGTTCTTTACAATACGGCAAAGTTTTCAACAGTTCAGGCTTCACTCTGTGAAACACGGACCCACAGTGTGATCGGAACTTGAATGTGCTTTAAAGGGGACGGCCTGGAAGAAAAAGGCCTTAACTTTGGAGAGAAGCCTTACAAAAATGGACATAATAAGCAGAAATTAATTTTAGAGCAATTATCATGAGTTTCAAATCGAGAAGTCGTGCAACAGCTCAGACTCCGGTTCGGATGTTTTCTGCTCTTCCTCTCTGCAGACAGTCGTGATTCACACAGCTCAGACACAAACATTCACGCTCAAGTCGCACACAAGTGATCACCCTGCAGGTTTTCCTCACAGCAAACAACCAAGACTGGAGCCCTGTTGGCATCCAGTCCTTCCTGTTTGTCCTCAACACAACTGGGAGAGTGTGTGGTCCTAACTTGAGTGTGGAAAATACTCTTCACACTGCTGTTAAACCCCCGTCAGTCTGTCAGTCCGTCAGTCCGTCAGTCAGTCAGTCTGTCAGTCCGTCAGTCAGTCAGTCTGTCAGTCAGTCAGTCTGTCAGTCAGTCAGTCAGTCAGTCAGTCAGTCAATCCATCATGGAATTCTATACTGACTCACTCTCTAAGTGAAGTCAGTTTGATACTAAAACTTTCTTTGAACTGTGGTACTCCTACACACACACACACACACACACACACACACTTCCAACATGACCTGCTACATGCAGACTCTGACGCACACACAACACAGTGTACTGATGTCAGATTAATAGTGCTGAGGTGCGTTCAGGGCTTCGGGCTGCAGATAGAACCTCAATCATCTATCAAACTTGACTGCTGAGATAATTACTACACATCCACACCCACACACACATCCACACCCACACACACACATCCACACCCACACCACACACACACACACACACACGCAGGTTCTGTCATTTTCCTGTGTTTTCTTTTCTCCACTTGTCTCGAGGAAACAACCAATTTCCTCTGAACATTTCAATTTGGCTCAAAGCTCTTTCTGTCAGCCTGGTTCTGTCTCTCTCCTGATTGGCTGTGAATTACACACTCACTATTGATTGGTCATTAACTGTTGTCTATTTCTCCTGATAAAAAGCAAACAGAAACAGCATAAAGTGAACGCAGAGAGCAAAGTGAAGGTTTTGTTCACCCTGAAATGACTCAGGAAGGAGAAAATGATGTTTTATGTTGCTTTGATTGCTCATCTGCTGGCCAGAAAAACACGCCTGCATCACTTTAGCTGCTTGAAGCAAATGTTTTGCATTTCACTCTGGTTGTGTTTGGAGCGAGTGATGACATTCAACCACTGATAACGACCTCGTAAAACCCGACGCTGACACCTTTATGAGCCCTTTTCGTTACCTCAAGCTGAAATAAAATCTAAATCCAAGATCCCCTTTGGTCCCAAAAAAAGCCCAGTGTGGAGCGACAGGTGACAGGATGCTGCAGTCCGGGCTCACCTGCTCCGTGTTTCATCGCAGCCACAGACATGTCGACACTCAGCAGTTCTTCATTGGTGCGCTCGTAAAAGGTGTGGACAGTCTCACCTTCCGTCTGCCGTTGGACGCTCCCACTGGCTGCAGTAAGGTGTCGTCACAGCCAATCAGAGAGTCCGGCTCAGGTGCCTGGCTGCGAGTTGTCCTGTGTTCAAAGCAGAGAAGAGAAGTTGGTCCAACTTTTTGTGTTTTATAAAGACACAGAAAGGCTGAGATTTAGCACAGCTGAGGCCTGTTTATGATTCTGGACAGGAGTTGCCACATCATGCTCAGCAGGACAAACAAACTTGACAGTTCCTGGCAAACACAAACATCCACGGACGCTGCCCAAACCAACGGGCATAAATCATAAACTGAAGAAGTTGGAGGCTTCAGATCACTTCAAAACAATCCAAAGAAATGTGTGACATTCTCTGTTTTGTTTCCACATTACGGTTCTCACTGATGGTGTTTTTTTAAATAACATAAATAAAAATTCAAGTTAATACCCTCCATTGCAACATGCACATGATGATTTGAGAGAAATAAACCTTTTGTGTGCATAAAATGTCTTAAATCTTTTACTGAAACATGTTTACCGAGTGTAAAAAATGGATTTTGCTGCTGCAGTTGGTTGAGGAGGACATCATTTTGATGGTTTTGTATAGCGGCTGTGCACATGATGTCACCATGGTTACAACACCCAACGGCAACTTTGCCTAATATTAATCAAGTGCAGCAAAGTCAGCGTTCAGCTCGACTGCAGCTGATGGTTGTTGTCATTCTGGGTCAATATGCTGATCATTTTCTCCATTAACTGATTGATTGATTACCCAGAGCCCGAAGTGATGCCTTCACAGTCCAGACCTCAACATTATCACAAACACATTCAGATGATTCAGATCATTCAGAGGAAGCATGAACAGGACGCGACAGGGGAGTGAGACATCTGCTTCTCATGCAGTCTGTGTGTGTGTGTGTGTGTGTGTGTGTGTGTGTGTGCGTGTGTGTGTGTGTGTGGTGTCCACACTGACCACATTACCATGCGGAGCTCCACCTCCTCCTCAGCTCGTGCTGTGGGCTTCTCTAAGCGGTTCTCCACTTGTGTTGCAGACTTCAGTTTCTCCGCATCACGCAGAGCACTTGAACGCCTCATTCAGTTTAATGTCAAAGCGTCTCGTTAGAAGACGTTAAGTTAAAAGTGAAAATCAGAACTTACTTATCTCCCTGTTTCAGCACGTTTCTGGTTCAGTGCAGTGACGAGCAGGCAGGTGAGTCCGCGAAGCTTCTCTTGTTAGCTTCATTTCAAACTGTCGATATTTGTCTCAGTATTTGGATGATGAAGTGTGAGGTGCTCCTTCGTCACAGTTTGCCCCCTAAAACAGGCTTTCCTGAAGGCCGAGGCAGGTTATGTTTTCTGTGTGTCAGGCATCAAACTGGACAAAAGCCAAGCAAACGAATATTTGCGAGAGATGTTGGAGGTGAGGAAGTAAGTGCTGGTTTATTACTGCGTCATCACCCCGCATGTCAACACACAAAGTGTCAAAGCATCTGCCATATTAGACAAAACAGGCCCGTAAAGAAATACAGCTGAACAGTTGAATAGATGTTTTTCTGAATGAAAAGTAATTTAATGTTTACATTCCTCAGCTAACTTCATAGAGCAATTGAGCTCTTTATGATTTGTGTCTGACGCTCAGGATCTGGTGAATAAAAAGTATTATTTTTGTATGAACATCATACAAAAGTGTTCAGGATGTGAGGAGCCCTGATCACATGACGTTCTTCATACATGCTGTGTTAAAAAAAGCTTACTTTTTAATTCTGTGACAAGATTTTTCAGTTGTTGCCTTTAAAAAACAACCAGAAATTTAAATTTATGTGCAAAAACCCTCAGAGTCCGAGTCTGCCTTTGTAAAGCGTTGTAATACTGCTGTTGGCTGAGACTGTCATTAGACAGAAACAAAAGCAGAAGACACAGAGTATGACTCACACACACACACTCACACTCACACTCACACACACACACACACACACTCACACACACACACACACACAGAGATATAAGCCAGTGAGTTCAGTTTAGCATCTCAGTGTGAATGAAGCCGATCAGAAATTAAATTAATTCAGTTTCCGCAGATGAAAAAATGCAAATTAATATTTAGTGTGTGTGTGTGTGTGTGTGTGTGTGTGTGTGTGTGTGAGTGTTGCCTCAAGGAAAATCAGCTCAACTTGCATTCATATTGAAATGAACCAGCGAAAGAGAGAGGAGAAGAGAGCAGGATTAAGGGGAGATAAACGGGGAGAAACAGAGCAAAGGAGACAAGGAGGTAAGGAGAAGGAAGGAGATGAGAGGAGGAGAGAGAGAGAGAGAGAGAGAGAGAGAGAGAAGGAGTGCAGAGGGAAGGAAAGAAGGAGCTGGCAGGGGAAGAGAGTTCAAGAGGAGAAGAGGGGAGAGGAGGAGTCACATGACATTATCTGTGTTTGCTTGTTTCAGTGCTGTCAGAGAGACGACTAATCCACTGTTAACACACACACACACGCACGCACACACACACACACACACACACACACACAGACACGCACACACACACACACACACACACACACATACACACACACACACACACACACGCACACAGCCTGCCAGCAGCTCAGCTTCATAATCAGGTTATTCTCAGGTGTGTTCACATGTGATGGACAGCTTCTCTAACTGTAGGATTGCAGTCCAGCGTCACCTAAAGTCACCTAAAGACTAAGAGAGCGAAGTGGACGCGGCCTCTGGGAAAGTGAATCCGATGCAGAAGCGCCTTAAACCTGCATTCTCTCTAATGTCCAGCAGGGGGCAGCTCCACCGGTTGCAAAAAGAATTCTGACTGGATGTTGGATGTAAGCTTAAGAGGAAAATGAGCCTACTTGTCAGTCGATTTACGACCCCAGTAAACAGTTTCCTGGTGAGTTGATAGTCTCAGTTGCTTATTTCAAGTCTTGTTCACGACAGCATGATGATCTCACTCAGAGTCAAACAGACCATAAAGCAGGGGACACCACAGCATGTCCTCAAGGCGTCAGTCACATCCAACCAGGAAGTCCTCCTCAGCTCAATCCCACGAGTCCAAACATGGTCACTTCACTCCTAAAACACCAAGAGGGCGACGTCGGCCGCGTGTTTTAGCTTCAGGGCGAAGACTCTGACTGGCATCAGGACCCGTGCAGCACCACATGCAGACGACTCGGCGCGAGGAACTGAATGTCATTTCCTGTTCTGACACGGAAATGTGAGAGTGACAGACGGAGTGAAAAGGCTGGCAGTCGGTGACAGCTGATCTGCACGCCGTCGCCTTAAAGGCTCGCGCACACAAACCTTCGCCACAGTTTCAATGACAATTCTTTGGCGCGTTTTCAGTTGCAAAAACATTTTTCACTCCCTTCCCTCAAGTCCCTTCTTTTCCTTATTCACTCGCCGTGTTTCTTTGATCCTACTTTACGCCACTCGTTCTTTTCCTTTGACGAAAACTCGACTCCCTGACTCGTTTTTCTGGACACCGCAACATCCTGTCCTCATGCTGAGACCACATATGGGAAATCATCGCGGCCTTTAAATAAACTAAAATTGAAAAAATCTAAAACTAGACGGACGGACTCTGCTGCTCTGTGAACACTCCAGCTGTGAATATTCCTCTTCAAGTCGAACGTGGCTCAATAATGCACTCAGTCTTTAATAATGTATTTACAGTTTAATACTCACTTCACTGATGTGATGCAGAACAGTTTTATTATTTTAGTGTTTTCGGCTCTTTTCCACGACAGTAGCGAAGCCGTTACCACAGTAACCGTGGATTATACTTGTTATCAGAAAATGAATTACAGTCTTCTCTCTCTGTCTTCCTGTCCTCCATCAAACTGTGTGTGTGTGCGTGTGTGTTTGTGTGCGTGTGTGTGTGTTATCTAAAATGAGATTCCTGTGAACAGACAGAAGACATTTAGAATAACAACCTACACGCTGCTGCTGTTCCTGTCTCTTCCCTCCTTATTTCCTCCTTCACTTCCTCTCCTCTTGCCCTCCTTCTGCTGCCATTTGTCTCCTTTCTTTCTTCGATCCCTAATTTCATTCTTTGCTGCCTGATATCCTTGTCTCATTTTTTGTTGGCTCTGTTCTTCTTTATCTTTTTTCCTCTTCCTCTCTTATTTTGTCTTTTCTAATCCATTCGTTTTTCTTTCGTTTTTACATTCTCTTTCCTCTTCATCCCTTGCTTTCCTTTCGTTTCCCATCATTTCTTCTTTCCTCCCTTTATGTGCCCTTTTCATTTCTTTACCTCCCTCTTTCTTTCGTCTTTTCCTCCTCCATCCCCTCCCTCTTTTCCTTGACCTTCTTCGTCATCTCTCCTCCTTCCTCCCTTCTACCTTTCTTTCCTCTTTTGCTTCCGTCCCTCCTCTTCATCCCTCCATTAGGTTCACATTCCATTCGGTTTTGGAGTAAACTGGCAAACCGACTCTCATATAACAACAAAGTGCTGTTTTATCTCTCCCTCTTTCTCTCTCTCTATCATCTGTTTAGCTCATTTCTTTCTCTGTCACATCCTTTCCGAGTCCCATTAATCTCCCTGCACACACACACACACACACGCGCACACACACACACACAGAGCGTAAACTCTGTGTGTGTGTGGTGAGATTTCCCATGGTGCCGTGGGAAAAAACACCGAAGTCATTCATCACTGAGGATGAAGTTCAGCAGGATGTCTCGCACACACATGTGGGAGGTTGTTGGTTTGAATCCCGGCACTTCTGCTTTTTCTTCGTCTTCTTCCTCCCTGGAATAATGAAACCTGCCTCCACATAGCTGCAATTTGTCATGAGTGGACCATCTGACTGTTGCAACTGTCTGACAGTTGTTTCCACGGCAACCGGTTACCATCAACAGCACTAATGAGAAAGTGTCAGGACAGTTACGACGACTACTGCTAACTGCTACACCAACCTGACCACTGTCACTGTTTTTAACACTTTAAGCTTTAACCTTTTCAGGCTGTCCTTATCCCAGGTCGTTAGATACTGTGTACGCAGCTGGATGGGATTGGAACAAATGGGATCACACACAAGGTTAACCATTTTAATGTCGTCCAATCAGAAAACACAGGAAACCACAGCAGTGCAAACAGGAAGTAGGAGTGAACTCTTCTCTGTAACCTCCTCTTTCCATCCCATTTTGGTCCCACATCAGTACCTCATCGTCACCGCCATCATGGACACCATTTTCATCAACTAAAACATCTTCAAATTCCACATTTTAAATGTAAATATGCTATTTGTACAATTTACAGGTTGTACACAGGTTAGATCTGTTGTGTGCCTGTGAAGCAGATTTCCCTGACAGGACGATACAGGTTCAAAATGCACTGAATAATTATAATAATACTAATTAGCTTTTTCACATCATCAACGAGTATCATTAAATCCATCATCAACCCTGATCATAATTAGAATAATTTTAACTATCATAATTTTAATCATCATGCCTGGCACAGCAGACCTCATCTGCTGTGATCTTCATCATCATCTTCATCACACACACACACACGCACATCACTGGACACACTGTGTATAGAAGCAGGCAGGCCCATTAATTCATATATGGCTCAATTTTTAACATCAAAGCCAGATCTAACAGAAGAGGAATAACAAGTTTGTTCAACAGGACGGAAGTTCAACACACACTTTTCAAAAAAGTCCTTTGTGATCCATTTGATTCATTTTAAGCCCCAAAATTCTTAGAAGTCAAGTCTCCAAAACGGCCCTCAAAAACATCACACAGGTGTGTTTTACGAACATGTCCAGCTCGTCCTCTCCGACTCCACGGCTCAGACTAAAATCAGTATCATTTACATTTAAAACTCTGGGGGGAAAGCAGACAGCCCCACCCTGTAAGATCCATCATGCTGTCAAACTCATATGCTGTAAAGTCCATAGCATTGCTGAGCTTGTTACGCTGTACAACTCGCTCTGCTTTAAAGTCTGTTGACCTGTGGAGTCCATCATACTTTCAGTTGTTCACCCAGAGAAGAATCTCTTGCACTTAAGATTCTGTTAAACTGAGGGAAAAAATCCAACACATCCTTCTTCTTAGAAAACAAACAACATTGTCCACTGAAAGAATCTGTCAGAACCACGAGCCTGTAAAATTCAAAGCCTCGTCGGGTCCATCAGGCTATGAATTTCCTTAGTCCATCCAATCCATTTACTTCACAGTACAGAAACCATCATGCAAATTACTCCACTATGTCCAGTCATGTCACACAAGCTGTAAAAGTCCACCGACGTGGATGAGTCCTGTCCCCGTATGAACTGTCTCGTTTAAAAAAAACCCACATCATCTGCATATAATGTCACTCTGAGAGTATCAGTGGTCTTGCTGGCCATTTCCTTGCCCCAGTCTTTCCACCCTCCTCTCATTTATTTGTAAAACTGGGGAGAGAAAAAAGGATAGACTAAAAGCTAACCAAAAGGACTTAATGAGTTTTCATTTTGGTCAAAGTTGTAATTTTCAAGGTTGCTGTCAGTCAGAAAGGTTGTCATAACTTTCAGAAGTTACTCTCGGGTTTTAGTGGCTAAATAAGGAGCAAGCTCATTGGCTTACAGATTTCAGCAGGGTGGAGTTCGGGGCAAACTGGGAAACCTAACACATGAAACCATTTCATTTGTTTGATACTTTTGTGCCTGGATCAAGGCATATGTTTTGTGATTCTCCATTTGTTTCTCTCAACACCAAAATCACCATCAAATAACTAAGAAGAAGAAGAACCAGAAGAAACTACAAGATAGAAATTTGGCAGGATGTCTGATTTGTTAAATTTTTGTTCTATCATTTGTTCTGAGAAAATGTCCTTGTTTTACTGATTCATGGTTCTGTTATGTGTTTCTTTTGACTGTCATACACTTTGTCCACTTGTCCTTCAGTAATCAGACTGAAAACTTCAACTTTCACATCAAATTCACAGGTTGGTTTTTGTCAGGGTTGTTTTTTGCTACAGCCCATATTATTTGTTTTCACTTTAGGCCATTTAAAATGTTTTCCTCCAAACAGACCAGAGCGTCACTGCTTTGAGCTGCTCTTCCACATGTTGCTTTCTCTGTTGTTTAGAGCAAAATTTTGAAGTTAGTATGAGGTTTTATACTCAAAAGGACATTTCTGAAGTGAGTCACCTGCAAAGCCTCAGAAACCTGCTGATATTTTCCAAACAGCTGCAGTTTTTGATCCCCAAAAAACAAAGCTCCTTTTTAAATTAAAGCTGAAGCAGTCTGATTGTTGAAGAGTTAATGAGTTTGAATGAAGCCACAGAGTGCTGTGTTCACAGGGTCCATGTAATGTTAATTACAGCTCTGTTCAGTGGTCGACATTCAACTAACTGCTGGGAACCGTCAGCTGGTTTAATATAGCAAACACTGAAATGTGTGATTTAAACTGCTATAGGTCTCAGGCTAGTACATACAAGAAAATGCAGAAAATTACAGATGTACTAAATTAATTATTTTGTCGTTGAGTTTAGTTCAGAATAGTTTTGGTTTTAAAGTCAATAAGCAACCATTATCAATGGCTGTGATATCTTATTTCAAAAACTTGGATTTTCATATTTGCAATGTATTTGCAAATATTGGCAAGGTTGCTGCTAGCTACCAAGTACTGAGTACTATCAATCACTGAGACTGATAGAAGCTAGCTAAATTTACTTTTTCACAGCGCAGAAACCGATTGATCATCAGCCACAAACATAATCATCTGAAACAAAACATTTGAAAACAAATTTCTTTACAAGCAAAACCAGTCGACAAACCAGCTGAAAAACCAGTCAAGACAGTCTTTCTCTTGACTCAATCCTTTTTTTATATCATTCCGTCTGACTGCGTCCATAAGCTAGCAGTGCATTAGCATTAGCTTAGCAGTCAGTTGGCGGTCACTTCATGGGCTTGGAGGTTTGCGCAGCCACTGGTAGAACTGCCGCCGGTGGAGACGGTGCCAGCGAACGTTACCCTCAACGATCTCCAGCGCCCGCGGCAACGCAGGCCCCGCCCCCACGCCACTGGACTGGATGAACTCCTTTAACTTAAATTAGAAATGATAGGAGAAAGGGAGAAAGACAGGGAAATAATGGAGGGAAGGAGTTGAGCACAAGGGAAAGAAAAGACGAAGGATGGAAGGAAAAGGAGATGACAGAAAAGGCATCAGAAGATTAGAATTTTGAAAGCCCAAGAGAGAAACAATAAAGGGTTAGGCTTTTTCTCCATGGAAACAGCAGCCTAAGGGCGTAGGAGTCCAACATGCCAAAGTGACTGACCAAATGGACACAAAGTTGAAATAATTAAACTGATGGCCATAACTTGCTGTTATATTAAAGAGTCAGTTTTTGCTTCTGCATGAAACATTTAGCAAATCATTTGAAGAAAAGAGAGACACATGCCACATACTTTTGGTCATATAGTACATCTTATTTTAGCCTGGTGACAGAAACACCAAATCATCAGGCAGCCAGCAGGTCAAAAAGCAAAGGTCTCTTGATGTTTTAGTAAAATATGTTTTGATTCATTAAAGCTAAACTGTGCTTTAAAGGCCTGATAACGGAAGAGAAACTCTCCCTTAAAGGTTCATAATTAGAGGTGAAATTTTCAGCATGAAAGTGGAGGTATCAAAGTGAAACTCTTAAAGGCTGGTAATTAAACAGACAGTTTGCAGCATGAGAGGTGAAGTACGAAAGAGAAACTTTTCTTAACGAAAGAGAAACTTTGCTGAAAGAAAAGAAAAAATTTGAGGATGGAGGAGGAAACCTGGTGTTGTCCAGAATTGGACAGATTCACTGGAGCATCCAATCCTTCAACTCACTTTAATATTATTAAGTCTGCACTCGTCTTTTTCCTCTTTCTCTTCCTGCTTCCTTCTCCTCTATCCAACACTTTCTGTTTTGGCTTTTTACCTCTCCTTCCTTCTGTGACTCACCAGTTTTAAAATTTTCTCTGTGGGCAGAAGTATATCTTCACTTTCCTCTAAAAATATCTGCAGAAAAATAATCCAAAAATGTGCATCACTCTTTTCATTTGAGACAGTTTTTGTATTCATGGATCACATTTTAATTTCTTGAGATTCTCTTCAGAGGCTTCACAGACTCTAAAGCCCACGCTGTGGCTGTTTTTTTGTTGCCATACCAACAGAGATGGCAGAGATCTCAAAGAAAATGATTTCATCCCAGTGAGTATTCATCACAAAAAAGAAATAATGCAACAGATTTTTCCATTCAGAAACGCCCACAGCCCTTTATGTAGAAAATGTGAGGTTGTCAACATTAGGAAGCTGGATTCAACACAAACTTTCATTTTATTTCTGATTTCAACCTTTGGTTAAGCTTCAAGTTTCATAAAAACCACTGAAAACCACAGCTAGTAGATTAAATGAGTAACAATTAACATCATCGCTGCTTTTGAATTCTCTGATCACTTCAGATGTTTCTGGAAAGCACGTTAATGTCATGACTGATCTGAGGAAACAAACAGTATCACATGTGACGTGGGGCTGCTCCATCTCTCCACCCT
The DNA here is from genome assembly GCF_020382885.2 of Scatophagus argus. Taxonomy (NCBI): domain Eukaryota; kingdom Metazoa; phylum Chordata; class Actinopteri; family Scatophagidae; genus Scatophagus; species Scatophagus argus. The sequence goes on along the minus strand of NC_058514.1, from coordinate 1,483,149 downwards.
AACCTTCACCCTCTGAGGCCTTTGTCACTCAGCAACAACACGTTTCCTCTTTTCAGTTCACTTCACCATAAACTGTTAAGGCATTTAAACAACCAGGAAGTGGCGGTATGGCCGTCACGTACGTGTAAATCCCTGATCTTACTGTTGTGCCTGTGAAGCTCATCAGAGTTAAGATGAAACAGGTCGTTACTAACCTGCAAATGTGCATCTGAAAGTCACGACAGGACCTGAAAGACGTGTGTGTGTGTGTGTGTGTGTGTGTGTATTCACCTCATTGAGTTCTCTCTCAGTATTCAGGAACTCTGTGACTCCACTGATGAGCTTTGAATTCATGAACAACGCTTCACCATAACTGAGCGGAGACAGCGAGAGAGAGAGACCAGTTAGTGTTTCGTTTTGGCGTCAGTCTACAATTACTTCCACTTTACGGTTCAACATCTCCCACGTGGACTGGCTGACTCAGTCCCTCACCGTGCGTTCAGGACGTCCCACTTTTCTCTGAAGTATTTCCAGGCGAGGTTTCGACCCTGAGGGTTTCTGCCGACGTGGATGATGACGTCGATCACATCCTGCTCTGGGACCAGGTCCGAGGTCAAAGACAGGTTCAATAACCTGGGAGGCGCAGAGATGCAGTCAAGCTCAGTAACCATGGTGACAGGAACGATGGAGGTCAAAGGTGGTTGTTGTACAGCCATTACCTGTAAACTGGAGCTTTTTCTACCTGATATATAACGAGCCACAATGGGGCAGTCCTGGCATTCAGTATGCTAAAGGTTCCCCCAAACACATGTTAGCATGCTAATATTTGGTACCATGCTCAAGATGAGCATGTGGCTCATATTTAAGAAGATTTACTTACAACACTAGCATGCTAACGTGGTCATGTTGAATATAAAAATGCTAATGTTTTAGGACCTGCTTAAACTTGAAATGTTTTTTTCAACCTGAAACATCAACATGCTTTCACATTAGCCTGTGGGCCTTATTTTAGCAGGTGACAATATTAACCAATGGCTCATCTTCAGTTTCAGCTACGTTGGCATATCTGTATTCTTAATTATAGTGGTATGATTGGGTCTTACTCTTACTCAAACAACTTTAAACAATCAGCCTGCTGAGATATTCTTCTTCTCTGTATCGTCATCAGAAAGCCAGTCGCACAAACACTACAGGCTGTTTATGAGAAACAGGCAGAAAAAGTCAAGTTGTCTGACTGTATCGCGCTGACATGACACACAGTCATCTGATTATTCCCAGCTAGTGAGAGACTGAGGGAATTACTCAAAGTGTTTGTTTACAGAATCTTGACGATTTGAACGTGTAAACAAATTAATCCAAGTTTTAAAGTTTTTTTTTAAGATGTAAGACTGAGCAGAAGACAAAAAGACGCAACACTTTTACTGACAAAAACCTGAAGTTCGCTCAATAAATATCAGAGTTTACAGTCATCTTCTTTTACTTTCCGTTTCCATTTCTCTCTGTTTGTATGCCCCTTCATTGTGTGTGTGTGTGAGTGTGAGTGTGTGTGTGAGTGTGTGTGTGTGTGTGTGTGTGTGTGTGTGTGAGTGTGTGTGAGTGTGTGTGTGTGTGTGTGTGTGCTCGTTGTTTGTAGCTGCTGTCTTTTCATTAAACCCCAAAATCAATTTTCTCTCTCTTTTCCCACAATCCCTCTGTGCTGAAACCATTTCCTGTGTGACCAATCAGGGTGTTTCTGTGCTGTGATTTTGGATTTTTTTTTTCTTTTTTTTTTTTTTTGTGTGTGTGTGTGTGTGTGTGTGATAGCTGTTATCTGAACATGCAGTACTACTCTCTGATTGCAGGGCAGTTTACGGTGGCTGGAAAATCAATACCTGACAAATACACACAGCACACACAATATAGCTCAACACAACACACACACACACACACACACACACACACACACACACACACACACACATCGGTCTGTCTCACTGTACAGTTTTAAGTGTATGTGAGATGCATCCTAGCTATTTTTCAACAAGAGATAGCTGCAGTTAGCTCCAGATAAAATACTCTGCTGTTAACACACACACACACACACTCACACACACACGCACACACACACACTCTCTCTCTCTCTCTCTCTTAGTCACACAGAGGGTCAGATTTATGTACATGTATGGCCTTGGGCAGAATTTCCCTCCAGCTTTCATTCCACTTTCAGTCTGGTTGTCTTTCACTGCGCCACTAAAATCAACCTGCAGACATGAAACCTGCTGCAGTTAAAATAAAAAAATACATCCACGCGTCTCGTTGTTTCGTTGTGAGGTTAAACCACCTGACATCCTTTTCTCAGATGTGACGCACACGCTCAGAAACAGCCGCGCTGTGTGTACCTGTTCAGCAGGAAGATGTTGTCCGAGCAGGTCAGAGCCTCCAGCAGGATCTTCTTCTCTGAAACGGCGTTGGACGAGTGAAACTTCATCCAGATGAACTCCCACACGTCCTCGTCCATCAGACTGACCCCAGTGCAGTAAACAATGTCTCTGATGTTAGGAGGAATCCTACAAAGACACAACATCCAGCTGTCAAACCGACCCTATTAGTGCACCACACATCCAATACAGCGAGAGTAAAAAGCCTCACGTTTTATGTTTGATTTGTCTCCTGTGCAGCGAGAGCAGCAGGCTGTGGGAGTGAGAGTGGACCAGGGAAGGTAATAAAACTAAAAACCCTGATAAGACACGTCCACAAGATTAACCAGGACTCTCTCTGGACTCTAAGCATAAATTTCTTATTCCATTAGGGAGTTCCATTAAAGCCTCTCTTCACTTATCCTGTGGACTCTGGTCATAAAATGCAGAGACAAAGACACACTTAAAGACACTTCCTCACCAGCTGGGACTCCAGTTGTCTCAATAAGCCCAACAGGGACATGCGCCTCTGAATATATTGTGCTAGAATGTAGCTTATTACAGCAGATATTGATTAATTAACTTTGGCTGTCCTTGATATGCTCCAGGTTTATTTTATTTTTTATTCCACTGTTATTTTACCAGGAAGTCTCATTTGAATGCAACACATGCAACATGATATTACACAAACGTCCACAATAAGACAAAAGAACAGCAATTCAAACACAGCAGCAACAACATCCTTTAAGATGCTCCTAAATTCAGCGGATAAAAATGTGTCTAATTTTAGCTCAACAGCCAAACCAATCATCCTGTGGTGGATTACAAAGCTTCAAACACGGACGTTGCTGCAGAGAAGCTACACACTCTAAACTGTGAAGGCTTCACACACATGTTCATGTTATCAGACATTTGTGAAATTTTATTATAATTAATACAAGAAAACCTCTGTACTTGCATAAGGGCCAACATACTCATAGAACTGGGGTTACTACAGGTAGCTACTGTTTCTGTTCTTCTATACAAGGAAACCATAACACACACACACACACACACACACACACACACACACACACACACACACACTGTGCCCCAGCTGGTTACTGGCCTGAATAATCAGCAACGCAAAAAGGTGACCTAAATTGTCAGTAAACCAAAACTAAAAACTTTCATCACAATACAGTGTGCTCAGCTGGCAGCGCAAAATTATATACTGAACACCGTGTGCTTCTGTGTGTGTGTGACTGAGTGTGTGTGTGTGTGTGTGTGTGTGTGTGTGTGTGTGTGTGTGTGCAGAATGAGTGATGCAGGGACAATTACATCATTCACCGACCTGGGAAATCATTTTAGAGATGCTCCACTTAAGAGCAAGCTTCAACACACACACACACACACACACACACATACAGGCTTACTTCCACATTACTGCTGACTGTGAGTTGGTAAAGTCCTTCTCAGACGACATCTGCCACACACTGTGTTCTCGAGTGTGTGTGTATTTACGAATGTGAGTGTGTGTTTGAGCAGATAACATGACGTCTAAGCTACCACCAGGTTATTAAGTACGACTGTGTCTCCTGCCACAGCTGCTGTGACACTGCAGCCATTACAGCTTCATCATTTGCTCTTCTTCTGTGGCCACTGCTGTTCTTCCTAATAAAAATATCAGTAATAATGTAGAGTTTTCTCTGCTGAATATAAAATGGAGGAGTCTTCAGAAACCTCCAGATGGCTCTGATCCCATTAACCAACATAACGTGTGTGTGTGTGTGTGTGTGTGTGTGTGTTTTAACAGTCTGTAGAGGATGTTTTATGTCCTAGAGCTCCATCTTTCTCCTGAAATATCTCTCCCTCCCACTCAGCTCTTCCTCGGCATCAAACTCCCATTCTGACAGTAAACATGTCTCTCCACCATCTGCTCCGTCCGTCTGTCTGTACGACTCTGCAGTCGAAATGTCGCTCTGACTTTTGAAAATGTGATGAAACATTTAAACCACCTGACAGAGCGACGTGAGCTCGGTCAGGTAATTAAAACCTGACTGAAGAAGACTGCTGTGCTGCTGCTCTGACCACAGCTCGTGTTGTTATCACGCCAGACGTGAGACATGCGACTGAAGCGCCCAAACCTCCAAACCACACTGACTGACCTCCATTATGCTGTTATTAGTAAAGCCACCAGGGGGCAATCCAGGGGTTCTGGCTTCACTTTTGAAGAGCTCGCACGCCTTCTTGGTTTATATACAATCGTTGGTGTCCTTCAGCCTATCAGCCTAAACAAATCTCTGGATCCTGGTCTTTTTGGGATTGGGTCTTAACTTTTAAAACAGAGCTTTGTATTATTTGAAAGAGGGTTTATACTTCATTGGATGATGATTTATATAATACCAACACTCATTAGCAATGCAGGACTACAGCCATGCTAGATGATGTGAGCTAAATGCCAACATGCTCACCGTGACAGGTTCAACACTCTGATGTGATGGAGGTGTGAGGTTTACTACAGTCCCTCCATTGTGTTTGACATGTCAAAACTGGAATGTTGACCTCCCGATGACTCTAGTTAAAAAGGCAGAATATTATCAGAGTTTCTGTAATTCATCGTGGGGGTGACATGAAGGTGTGGTCCAGCTTTGGGGAGAATCCATCCAATAGTTGTTGAGATGTTCTGGTCTGCAGAAATTAATGTGTGCTCAGTCAAAACAGCACAAAGCAAACCTGAGCCCAGGTTGTGTTCAGGCATAAAAGTACTGAATACAATGCAGAGAGAGTGGAGGGAACGCGGGGATAATGGGGACCCAGCAGTTCATTGTTGCCCCAGGACCCCCTGCCAGGTTAATCCATCAATGGCTGCAGCCACATGAAGATATATGTGAGAAGTGAGCTTTTTGGATCCATTTAGATGGTTCATTTACAACAAAACCCCAGCGGGACATGATTAATTGTCCTGGGGGACATAGGTGCTAAAATATCAGCTGCGCTCTTCAGTAATTAGACTGGCTGTTCTGGTCGGGATCTTAGCCAGAGTCGCACGACAGCAGGTGGCTCCTAACACCTTTTTTCATGCAGGAGCCGCAGGTGTGACGCAGGTCTGCTGTTTGACTCAGTCGGCTAAAGGCCCGTAACTGTAGCTTCATACACAGAGTTAATGTGCTGAGAGTCACACGAGGGACGAACAGAGTCCAGGTTCACGTGTGCCCCCTTCTTTTTTTCAATTCCAGGTAATTGTGAAGCCACGTCAGATGAGCTTTCTCCTGACGACACTTCAGTTACTGCAGCATTCTGACAAAAGGCGGATCAGTAATTAATACTCTGGCTCGGGCAGGAAAACCACATACATGTGCTCTGCAGATGGGATTAAAATCACTGAATAGAGCATGAAATATTAAAAAATCACCCTTGGAGAGATTAATCCTGCATGAATGTGGACTTATCTGGCACCTCTGAAAGTGGAGCATTTCCAAATTGCTTCTCAAATTCTCAGGGCCTGACTTGTGTTGTAGTGAGGATGGGAAAATGGAGCTTTTCCAAAGCGCAGCCATATGGTTGTCATGTGAAACACTCGGGAAAAGTCAGCGGAGAGAAAACGACTCCTGAAATGTTTCGCTGTGGACGCTGAACTTTCAGAAGATGACACGTAATCACGCGTCTGACCAGCAGCGAGGACGCGGCCTGCTGCTGCTGCTCCGACAATCCGTCCATAAGACCTGCTGGATGGAGTCGGAAACGCTGTTTAATTTAGTGATTTTTAATTTAAGTGCGCCTCTTATCATCAGCTCCCTCCTGTCCTTTACAGAACACCAGCATCTGTTTCTATTTAATTTGCTGTTTGAAATCTAATTTTGCAGATCTCGTTCAGGATCTGGAGGGAGCGGAAGAGCCAGCAGCACATGAAAGAGGAGAAGTTGGAGGCAGAAAGGAGGAGAGCGAGAAGAAGCGTACAATAAAAGAAACAGATCATGGAGGTCGTCTCTTTTGCTTTTTATAGGTTACAAGGATTGAAAGAACTTGTGTCGCTGGGCGTTAGACATTTAAACTTTGAATTGTTGAGAGCAAAATAATCAAACCTAAAGGTGTCTTCTGACAGAAAGCACCACAAATTCTTGCCTCCTTTGCATGAATTTGCCAGTGGACCAAAAGACGAAACGCAGTGAGGACCAAGTCTGCATCCGCCGCTCAAACATCAACACCAGCGGGTTTTAGGTGTTTTGGCGTCATGTTCTATACATTCCCAGAGCCACCTGCTGTGAGTCGTACAGATGTGTACGGTGTGTGTGTGTGTGTGTGTGTGTGTGTGTGTGTGTGCACTCGTACCTGTTCTTGTTGCTGGAGATCCAGTCAGAGATGTAGGCGACGGCCTGACGGTGACACTGTTTGTTCCCGAAGCTGCAAGCTAACATGATGAGCTCCCTCTGCAACTCCCTGCAGACAGACAGACAGGAGGAAAGCTCAGCGTCAGACACTTAAAGGAACATTTCCACATTTTACAAGAATGTCTTGAGGGTCTGGAAGTGGATACCAGTTTGATCTCCGTGCTTCCAGCACTGGAGTCGTTTACACACCCTCGTACTTTTGAGCTGAGCTCATAGTGATGTCACCAGCTGAGAGTGTATTTATTAATCACCAAACCCCTTGAGTTATTTTCCACTGAGCCCAGCCCCTTGTGCCTTTTCTGCTGCCGAACATACGTGAACCAAATTGGCATCCGCCCACACAGTCTGCGCATCAAAGACCTCCTGCTTTGCCCTTTTCATTATGCTTCAGCGATTAAAATTCTATGTTATGAGTATGATAATATTAATCAGCAAGGGTAAGTATGTGTGTGTGTGTGTGTGTGTGTGTGTGTGCGTGTGTGTGCAGCATACTCGGTCTGATACGATGCCTGCAGGATGTTGCCCTCGTTGCTGGGGATGTTTGTTGGCCAACCCATCTGATGGTACCGCGATGCAACCTGCTTCAGCACAAAGTCCTGTTAAAACACACACACACACACACACACACACACACACACACACACACACACACACACACACACACACACACACACACACACACACACACACACACACACACACACACACACACACCGTGAAACATTAATCATCAGACATCCAGCTGGCAGTGCCGGAGAGACAGTTTATTCTACTAACATGGAGCTGTTACTGACTGACTGATTGATTGACTGACAGACTGACTGAGACGGTAATTGATCGATTGGGTGCTTACACTGAACAGGCTGTATTCGTCTGTGCGGTCCAGCAGTTTGTCCAGCTGGTAGAGCGCTCGACTGGCCGAGTGCCACGGCAGGAAGGACGTCTCCTCGGGCAGATAGCCAATCAGCTGCAGGGGAACACCTTGTGGGAGGTAGCCAGCCCTGAGAGAGGAGCACAGGTAAAGGACGTGATGGATCAGATTCAAAGATGAGTCAAACTTTAATGCTGAAATAAGTTTGTTTCCTTCACAGTGACTCAGTGATGATCTCGTCACAACAGTTTCAGTAAAATAAAAATAACATTAAATCTCACAGATCTCGGCACATCCCAGAGTGTGTTAATGACACAATGTGAACGTATTCAGATTATCTTCTGCTTTTGTACGTGTTTTGGCCATGTTTTTACCCACTTTTTCTTTAAACAGCACGCGTAACTGAAAAGCATTTTTGACCCATCAGGCATTCCATACCAAACTCTTTTCTGGCAGTTTTTCTCTTTTTGGAAAACTTTTTTATTACTGCAGAGGCCAGGACACACAGAGTTCAATTTGAAGGCAGATCCTCA